>NC_056543.1:146803-151803 GCF_910596095.1 Thunnus maccoyii
CCGTCAGCACGTGTCCTAAAAGCTTGTTTTCCTTTTACGCTGCAGCAACTAAACTGTCGGTTAGTTTCCACTGAAAACTGATAAATATGGAGACAGTCAGTACATGTCCAGCAGGTGAATCTACAGCTGACCTCTGACCTCTGACCTCTGACCTCTGTGTGTGTGCAGGGTTTCAGTCAGAGGACAGGGAGTGTGCGTTCACTGACCAGCTGCACCAGCAGGGGGCGGAGCCTCAGGGCCGACAGGCCAGTGAGCTGCGAGGGGTAGTGAGGGAGAACGGCACGATCCGCTGCAGCCGCGGCTCTCGCTGCTATGGATTGTGGGAAAAGAGACCAGATGGGGAAATACACCTGGTAAAGCAAGGTGAGACACACACACACACTCACACACACACACACACACACACACACACACACACACACACACACACACACAGAGTTTGAATTCAGAGGGTTAAAGATGTGTTTTCTGTCGCCAAGGTTGCTGGACACACATTGGCGACCAGCAGGAGTGCCATGGCGACCGTTGCCTGGTAACGGCAACACCCTCTCAGATTCAAAATGGTAGCTACCGTTTCTGCTGCTGCAGCCACGACCTCTGCAACGCCAACTTTACCGAGACCCCGCCCACTGCCAACACCCCCGCCCTGAGGCTGATGAAGACAGACGGACGGGACAACAGGCAGACAGGTGAGTGTGTCACTCTGCGCCAGCCAATCACATGACTCGTTGCCTCATGTTAACTGTTCTCTGTTTGGGAGGGGCAGTGGTGGGTTAAGGTGGTCGCGGGTTAGTTGATGTTAGTGATTTCAGGATGTTTGGAGCAACGACCTACGGAAGAAGAAATAAAGAAGAAAAACGTTTCCAGTATATTTTCCCAGTGAGCAGCTGGTAATTTATCTCAGGAGTGATGCTGGAGTGGAGGTTTAGGAAACATATGTATCAGGAAGCTGAATAATAATAATAATAATAATAATAATAGTAATGATAACTACACTTGCAGGCAAGTGTAAAAGGGTCCAAGCATCCCGATGCAATTTGGATCCAGAGCTTCACTGACCCGAGACAACCGAGAAGAGCAAATCATTAACCACTGTCCCAATCGATAAATCAAATCAACCAATGGGGCTTTAACGGGTGGTTGGACAAACTGTGGGTGACCAGGTGGCGCTGTGAGTATGACTCAGTACGGACACGTGTGTTCAGGTCGTAACCCTCATCTTGCTGGAGGCTTTTTTGTACATCTGCACATGTTTCATGTATCTACCAGATTTCGTTGATCTGCATGAAATTTAAAGGTGGGGGCTTTTAATTTGAAATTTTCTGTGCTGTGATGTCTCCTAAAACCTGACTGAAACATCTCTGATTTAGTGTTTGAGTTTCACAAAAAGGTAGCTGATTAAAAACTAGTTTCTCTACTAAAGGGAAAGTTGAAATCATTCTAACATTGCTGGGTGTTAAAATATCCAGGTTTCTTTCCTGTAAGAGGTTTCACTAGAGCAGTTTTGAAATCAGTGGGGAAGACACCAAGCTGTAGGGAGTCATTTACTATGACAAGGACGTCTTCAGCTACAGAATAAAAACAGCTTTAAAAGGGAGGTAGGAGCTGGTCAAGGGAATACGTGAGAGTTTCAGCATCATCAAAATGTTCCAACTAGGATATGAATAAAAGTGCAGTGTGCTTGATCTGCTGGCAGAAACCAGATCTAATGTTGATTATTTTCTCCATGAAGCAGCCAGAAAACTCTTCACATTTAGGCTCAATACTGTGGTTAGTTGTGAGAATCTATTGTACTAAAAAGCAGTCTGGGATTGTGCATGTTGGTGTTGATCAGATTTGAGAAATATGCTTGCCATGCTGTAATCTGTAAGCAAAATCAGATTTTCATATTATATGCAGACTTTTAATTGTATAAAAATAAGAGTTGCAGCTCTGACATTCTTATAATATTAAAGGGTGCTGGAGTCGCATTGCATGATGGTACATAATAAAGATATAACTATAGATATAGATATAAGAGCAGAGGAATGAGGAGCCCCATCTTGAGTAGGTATCAAACTCAGAAACTTGCAATCTAACAGGGAAACTCACAATGAACAGGACTTAACCACTGAGCCAACAAAGATTCCTGAAACATGGGAGCAAAAATTCATATTTTGTTGTGGAGGAATATATTTGCCTAAAATGACGTCGCTGGCTCAGAGATTTCAATGTATTAGCAGCTCTAAGGCGGTGAGTTGTGATCAGTATTTTGAACACAGACAGATCTGGCATGTGTTTGGGTCGACAGTTCCAGAGGGAGGGGGCAGCTATGGAGAAAGACCTGTTGGCCCAGGTCTGGTGCTTGGTCCTGGATGGTGGAGATGGAAGATGGCATCAGAGGAGTGGAGGCAGCAGGTCGGTGAGCTAGGAGGGGGCCTGGTTATGGAGGGCTTTGTGAGTGAAGAGGACTTTGATATGGATCTGTAGTGGGAACCAGTGGAGGTTCTGGAGGACAGGGATGATGTGGTCATGGGAGCGGGCGAGCAGCGCTGGTGATTAGATCAACATGGTGTTCAAAGGAGATGTTGCTGTGCGGTGGCTGTGGCTCAGGTGGTAGAGCTGAACATCCACTAATCAGAATTTCAGTGGTTTGATCCCCAACTCCTGATGAGGGATTTGGGACTGATGATTATCAGGTCTGAGTTTTTACATTCATGTTGGGGAAGTTAGCTTGCATGATTTAATTTCAGTGAGGCAGTTGGTCAGAGTAGAGTGAGTTGCAGTGGTGATGGATTTAGTGGAGATGTAGAGCTGATGTCATCAGCATGGCAGTGGAAGTGGAGATCCTGATGACAGATGATGTAACCAAAGGGAAGCATGTAGAGGATGAACAGCAGAAGACCAAGCACCAAACCCTGTGGAATGCCTTGGGAGAGGGGAGTGGTGGAGGAGGTGCGGCTGTTGATGCTGATGGATTCTTGACTTTGTGCTATTATAAATTTCTCAAAGAACTTCGGTTCAAAGTCCAGAGGTTGTGATATGTAGCACAACAAGCTAGCAAAGCTGTAAACAGAACCGTGTTCCTGCACATGCTCAATGGTGTCTGCCTTATACAGAACTACTCTCTGGAGACTGAAAACATGATGCTGTTATTAGTCTGTGGAGCCGTTTCTAAACAATCTAACATGACCAAACTCTTTATGATAAAGGAACATGTCACCCAGTGCAGCAGCGTGACTCACTGACGTGTTTTTAATGGTTTCTGGACAACAACGGAGGAATCAGATATATCAGGCTTTGATACACACACAATACTTGTTAGTAGATCAGTTCATTGCTGGTTTGTATGATTGGCAGAATTTATCCTTTAACTGCAATATATAAAATACAAAGAAAGTTGAAAGTGTCTCAACGTGTTTATAAGAGAAACTCAAACAGCCAGAGACAATCATTCTGACCATTCCCAATAATAATAATCATAAACTTTATTTCTAAAGTGCTTTACATGATAGCAAATATTGTGTATAAATATTCAAAATAAAACAATCAAAACACGATAAAATGTAAACTGACTGAATTAGCTACAAATGGATTAAATGTACTCTCTGCCTTAATCAGAGAAAAATATATTTACTTATTTTATTTATGTCTGGACTAACAGTATCTTTGGGAAGCCTTCCCAGAAAGTGTTTCTTATCTTCAAAAAGTCTTTTTCCAAAAAGTTGGAACAGGTTAATTTAATATTTGGGCCAAAAAGATGGATAGAGGAAGAGGAGGAGGGATGATGAAGATGATTACAAGAAGGGAGACAGAAACAGAGATTGTCTTTCTGCAGAAGATCAAATACAATCTTTTTTTCTGTCTTTTGTTATTATTCTTAAATAACAGAACATGTCAGGGGAGCAATGCACACTCATAATCAAATGAAATTCACAATGTACTTGCACTGCTGTCCCAGCAACAAAATAAATAAGTAAAAGAGTATGCCTGGTAAGCACAATAATATTAATCTACTCCAATACAGATAATCTACTCACAACCAAAATACATGCTGAGGGGCGACCATTCTGTTACAGTCATCTAAGGTTCCTTGCAATGCATTGGATAACCTCTTGTATGGAACAATTGATAGTAATATATCACTTCACATTGACAAAGCAGGTTAATGTACATCAAGCCAAACATGAAGGATTGAGAGGCATGTGGCACACAATATATTACTTAGTAACATTGCCTTTTGACCAGACAAAGAGCTAGAAGACCAGAATGCTGCGATCAATTAGCATGACCACATTAGATGAAAATAACTGCCAACGTTTAACAGACAACAAAGGTTGTCTCACCTTCAGCATGACTATCTTCAGCCCATTCTGCAGCCCAGTGACAATACAACAGATTAGGTAGTGCTAATTCACCCTTTGTTATGGGAAACTGGAGGTATTGTAATTTCATTCTGGGGTGCTTATTTTTTCCAAGTAAGTTTACTAATATCATTATGTATTGATTTAAATAGCTTCAGGGGAATACAGACAGGTAGCATCTATACAGGATACAATAAGCAAGGAGGGACATTCATTTTGATAATACGGCCGTAAAGATATTAGTCTTAGGGCCTGATTTAATTTTGGTCAAAATAGGTAAAAAAATGTTTAGTTAAATAGGACAGCTTAGGTGAAAAGAAAGTGCCAAGGAAATTAAAACCATTGTAAGCCACCTTAAAAGGAAAATAATCAAAAAACACATAGTGCTACTCTTTCCAAATGGTAAGGCAGGAGATTTGTCATAATTTATCTTATTTCCAGAAAAAGCAGTGAATTCTTCAATGATCTCAGTTAGTGAGTTAGTTAGATTTGATTATGCATAAATAAAAGTATGTCATCTGCATATAATGAAATGTTATGAGTTCTGGTATTTGTTTGAATTCCCCTTAACCAATTACTTATTCTTATAGTTTCAGCTTGAAGCTCTATGACTAAAGCGAAAAGTGTGGGGGGGGGGGGGGGGGGGGGGGGGGGGGG
>NC_056543.1:156803-404303 GCF_910596095.1 Thunnus maccoyii
GTTTTAGCTGCCAACAAATCTTTCTGCAAATTGTTAAAAACTTAGCTGGTTCTTTACTGTCACTGGATAGAGCAACTAAGCAACTGCTGAGGAATGCCATGAGAAGCAGCTTAAAGCTCAGAAATAAGGACCTTGAGTTAAGACCTTGATTACCTTAACTGTCTCTATGAAGCAGCCAGTGTGTACTAGCTGTGCTGTGTCACTGCACAGCCGGTGTGTGTTATACTTTAGTCCCTTGTACAGGTTGCATCGGATCCTACATTTCCCATAATGCAGCTCGCTAGCATCTTCTGTTAAACCCTCCCTGCCTGATGAACGCCCACAAACCTAATTTAAGCACTGTTTTTCATCATAAATTTGTATTCTACAAGCCCAAGCTGAGCTAATCCTGATGACATCATTATGACATCAAGCTTATTTTGTTATACTTGACAAAACTCCTCCAGAGCCACAGATGAGATTATATTAACTGTTTTCACGGGCTGGTCGGCCCTCCCCTCCCCTAAAGAGTAGTATATTGAGTTTGACATGTGAAATTGATGGATCATCCCTTTAACAGAGGAAACCAAACCGCTCAGCTAGCTTAACAGATAAACAACATACAACAGCTGCACTTAATAAATGCATATGTTGAAGATAGTTTGGTCATGTTTTTTACCTGTTCAAATGAAGCCCTGAACACCACATGAGTCCGTCTCTCTAATGCCACTCTCTGTTCACCTGGCAGCTGATTGGTCGAGGTCGTTATGGCACCGTGTTTCGCGGATGTCTCAATGAGCGCTGCATGGCCGTCAAACTCTTCAGCTCGGCCAACCGGCAGAACTACGCCAACGAGCGCTCCATCTACTGCCTGCCGCTGCTGCAGCAACATGACAACATCGCCCGCTTCCTGACCGCAGATGAGCGGACAACGGCCGATGGACGGCCAGAGTTCCTGATCCTCATGGAGTACTACCCAAACGTAAGAGAGAAAATTCATCTAAACAGTTAGTTAATCTAAACAAAGAGTTGTTGTGACTGTATACAGCAAGGCGCGACTCTGGAGTTCTCCTTTACCAATCATTAGTGACAGATGTATCTGGATACGTTGGTTTCTAGGAGAAGTTAACGTTTGTCATGCTGACTTACAACAACCTTTGCTGCAATGTACATCATGTCAGTGAGCAACACCAGACCTGTTTGAATCACTAAAAATATCAAGTGGTGGAAAGCAACTAAGTACATTTACTCAAGTACTGTATTTAAGTACAGTTTAGAGGTACTTGTACTTTACTTGAGTATTTCCATGTGATTCTACTTTCTACATTTCAGAGGGAAATATTGTACTTTCTACTCCACTACATTTATTTGACAGCTTTAGTTACTTTTCAGATGAAGATTTGACACAATGGATAATATAACAAGCTTTTAAAATACAACACATTGTTAAAGATGAAACCAGTGGTTTCCAACCTTTTTGTCTTTTGACGTCTTACAAAAAGCAGTGTGTAGTCGGGGTCACATTTCACATGTCTATGAGTTGTTAACAGCTCCACCAAATAGTGATTTTTCCCTCTAAACTTCTCACATGCTTTCATTTCAATAAATGTTCAAATGATCCAATATTTCAGCAAAAATCAAAGATTAGAGAAAAAGTCCAAAAACTGAAAACAGATTTGTGTATCAGAACTTTGTTTTTTCTTCTTTCCTCTCCCATTAATCATCTCACCACCCCTCAGATTTATCTGCTGACCCTTTGGAGGGCCCCGACCCCTAGGTTGGGAACCACTGGACTAAACTAGCTAACTGTATATAAAGTAGTGTAAACTAGCTCCACCTCCAGCAGCTACAACAGTAACATTTCAATTCAGTTCAATTCAATTTTATTTATAAAGCACCAAATCACAGAAAAAGTTATCTCGGGGTATTTTTCACATAGAGCAGGTCTAGACTGATCTCCTTAATGTACAGAGACCCAACATTCCTCCATGAGCAGCAGGAAAAACTTCCCTTTAACAGGAAGAAACTTCAAGCAGAACCCGACTCTAGGTGGCGCCGTCTGCCTCGACTGGTTGGGTTGAGAAAGAAGGAGGGAGACACAGAGAAACATAATAACAATAATAACAATAACAGTGATAATAATAATAATAGAAATATGACTAGTAACAATAACAGCAGGAGTGGGTCTCGAGTCAGGACACCCACAGGACCACCACACACCACCACAGCGTCCCTGCCATCGATAAGCAGGGGGTCCAAACTGATCATACTGAGAAAGCACAAAAGACTCGGGGGAAGAGGCTAAGTTAGTGACATGCATTGATGTTACATGAATGCATACAGATGGAGAGGAGGAGGAGGAGAGAGGAGCTCAGTGCATCATGGGAAGTCCCCCAGCAGTCTAGGCCTATAGCAGCATAACTAAGGGCTGATCCAAGGCGAGCCTGGTCGGCCCTAACTATAAGCTTTATCAAAAAGGAAAGTTTGAAGCCGACTCTTAATGTGGGAAAGTGAGTTTGTCATTTTTTTCCTTTGCTGCCACAAAAGTGTAAAAGCAAATTAATTTATTTAATCATAATTTTAACTTAATAACGTTAATTTAACTTATCTAACATAATTTTAGATTTTTGCACAGCATGAGGAGGTAACAGAACTGTAATGTCTGTGTAAAAAATATACTGAATGAAATCCAATCTGTAAGAGAAACACAGAGAAAGTGGAATAATCACATACTACACGTCTGTCATAAAGACGCTTGTAACTAACATTAGAGTTTAAACATTAGTGAGATGTGAAAATGAGTGATCCAAGCTAATGTTAGTCAGCTAATGTGCCATTAAAGATTAGCTTGTTGTATACAATCATATTGTGTGTCTCATCAGTATAAGAATAAATTCACTAAAATCACACACATTCATAACACAGGATGTTTCCAGTTTTATTCAAAAAGATATGTTGTAGTAGAATCACTTTGTTTTAGTTTAGTCACATGAACTCTGTAATGCTCTCCAGAGGATGAATCCTTTAGAGTTTAATGACCCCATGAGCTTTAAACTTTACATGAAGCTCTACTGCTGGATATTAGTCGGACTTTACAGTCTGTTGTTCACATCTCTCGCTCTGTCTGACTCTACATTAGTCTTGTTATTGTGCTGGAAGACGGCGCCTTCACTCCTGCTTCCTGCCTGGAGCCACACACACACACACACACACACACACACACACACTCACACACACACACACACACACACACACACACACACACACACACACACACACACACACAGAGTGTATGGCTGGTTGGCTGGTTTACTGCATTCCTCTGTGGCGGTCAGACAGTAATTAGCGGCTTAACTGTCTGCTTTGTTCACACGCACACACATACAGTATATCAACCGGATATTACCCACTATTTAATATCATATTTAAGCCCATAAACTTTTCTGCCTAAAGGTTTAAGGGCTTGTTCATTTTTCTATGTATATATGTGTTCTCGCAGTGTGGAGACGGGGGGAGTTCAGACACATGTTCCAGTTCAAACAAACAAACAAATTCCTCACAGTGTTTATAATCCACACCAAGAGAAATAGGAACGACTGTCCTTCTAAATATAACAGCAGTAAGCCCTGCAGTAGACGCCGGTGTGTGAAAATCAGTATAGATGTGAGTTCAAAGCATCAATGCAGTCCTACAAAATAAAGCTTTCTAATGATATTCTTCTTCATTTCTTTCTTAATTCTTTCTTTATTCTTATGTGACCAATGGGTTCCTGGACTAACTAACGTACCTCTAACAATATGTGTGTATCTTGTATGTTGTGTTTTAGTAATTTTCTGATTATACAAGTTGACATCAACTCATTTTTAATTGTTTTGTTTCAGAGAGATGAAATACAGGAGGAGAAAATAATAATTTGTGCTTTAAAGTTTTCATTTAGTGTTAACAAGCACACTTAATTTCCTCAGAATTTCCTTAAATATTTTTAGTTCAGTTTTTGATCTTTGATAGATATAGATATAGATATAGATATAGATATACAGATATATAGATATAGATATAGATATATAGATATATAGATATAGATATACAGATATATAGATATAGATATATAGATATATAGATATATAGATATAGATATACAGATATATAGATATAGATATACAGATATATAGATATAGATATACAGATATATAGATATAGATATAGATAGGGATACAGATATATAGATATAGATATATAGATATAGATATAGATAGGGATACAGATATATAGATATAGATATAGATATAGATATAGATATAGATATATAGATATAGATATAGATATATAGATATAGATATAGATATATAGATATAGATATATAGATATAGATATAGATATAGATATATAGATATAGATATACAGATATAGATATATAGATATATAGATATAGATATAGATATAGATATATAGATATAGATATACAGATATAGATATATAGATATAGATATAGATAGGGATACAGATATATAGATATAGATATAGATATATAGATATAGATATAGATAGGGATACAGATATATAGATATAGATATAGATATAGATATACAGATATAGATATATAGATATAGATATAGATATATAGATATAGATATACAGATATAGATATATAGATATATAGATATAGATATAGATATATAGATATAGATATATAGATATAGATATATAGATATAGATATAGATATAGATATATAGATATAGATATATAGATATAGATATAGATATAGATATATAGATATAGATATAGATATATAGATATAGATATATAGATATAGATATAGATATAGATATATAGATATAGATATAGATATATAGATATAGATATAGATATATAGATATATAGATATAGATATATAGATATAGATATAGATATAGATATATAGATATAGATATAGATATAGATATATAGATATAGATATAGATATATAGATATAGATATATAGATATAGATATAGATATATAGATATAGATATAGATATAGATATAGATATAGATAGGGATACAGATATATAGATATAGATATAGATATATAGATATAGATATAGATATAGATATAGATAGGGATACAGATATATAGATATAGATAGAGATGAAAAGAAAAGTTGCAAAACAAAATATTAG
This sequence comes from Thunnus maccoyii, assembly GCF_910596095.1. Taxonomy (NCBI): domain Eukaryota; kingdom Metazoa; phylum Chordata; class Actinopteri; order Scombriformes; family Scombridae; genus Thunnus; species Thunnus maccoyii. Next base: position 161,943 of record NC_056543.1, read on the forward strand.
TTAAAGTAAAGTATTTAATGTAAACAGCCGTGTTTCTCTGTTTGTTTATCAGGGCTGTCTGTCTCGCTACCTGTCGCTCCACACAGTCAACTGGTTGACGTGCTGCAGGATGACTCACGGTGTGACCAGAGGACTGGCCTTCCTACACACTGAACTTTACAGAGCAGGTACACACACACGGCAGACATGATGTCATCCCTTCATCTCTGTGCTATTCAATGGTCCAATCTGCAGCAGTTTTTTAAAGGTATACTATGCAGGATTTTTACTAAAAAACAATGTAAAGACTACAATAATAATCCCTTTCAATCATCACTTATGACCCACTAGAAGTGTGTGGTAGTGTATCTACAGAGACTCTGCCCCCGCCTGTATTTTCTTGTCTTCTTTTTATTTTGCTGTTTGGGATGCTTCTGGACATGAACCTTTGGGCAGTGGGTGTGTAGCCCCCAGCCAATAACAGCACAGGGTGTGAGGGCAGGACTTGTAGTCTAGGCTTACACTGCTATGTTTTTATTTGATTCAGTTTTTCCCCTGTTTCTCCGTCTCCCCCCTCTGCTGTGTGCTGCTCCTCTGCTGTCGGTGTGTCTATCTGACCAACATACACACCTGCAGAGCAGAGAGTGGGCGTGTTTATGGCTTTGTTCTTGCCAGCACCACTCACTCTCTTCATTCACTCTCTAGCTCGCTCCATCACTGCTCCCTCCGTCTGTCTCGCTCGTTGGGCCAGGGAGGAGGAGCCAACTTTGAATGCTGTGTGTTAACAAACATCATCCAACTATTCCTGCATATAGTAGAACACCTTTAAAGTGGCACTCCACCTAAAGTAACAAACGATGAGGCCCTGCAGGCTTCAAAGGTCACTGTAAAAAGTTAAACTGTGGCTTCAGGGAACACAAAGACAAGAGGACACAAAAACCATAAATGACACATTCAAGAACACATACAGACATCACGCACATACTAACACAGAAAGCATACACTCATTACCCAGAGCACACACTTGAATTTATCGAAATGTTATGGGAAAGCCATTCTAAAAAAGTAGGTTTTGAAACAGTCAACAAACTCAGCTGATCTGATGGAAGTGGGGAGATTGTTCCAAAGTCTGGGTGCAGCAAAAGCACAGTCACCTCTGGTTTTTAGTTTGGTACGTGGTACGGCCAACAGGTTTTGGTTGGAAGACCTGACTGCTCGGTAGTATAAGGGCTTAGTAGCTCAGTAATATAGGCAGGAGCTAAACCGTGTAAGGCCTTATAAGTGATTAAAATAATCTTGAAATCAATCCTGAGCTTCACTGGCAGCCGATGCAGTGAGGCTAAAACAGGAGTGACATGAGATCTACGGCCTGTCCTAGTTAACTGCTGCATTTTGTACAAGCTGAAGACGTGACAGGTCAGCTTGGCTATGACAAGTGAAAAGATAGTTGCAGTAATCGAGATGGGAAAAATGAAGGCATGAATGATATGTTCTAAGTCAGAGGCTGACAATAATGGTCTAATGTTTGCAATGTTCCTGAGTTGAAAAAAGCAGGATTGAACCATTTGATTGACACGGTGTGGGACCAGGAAGGACACTAAAGATAGGAGGTACAGTACCAGAGTACTAGGAAAGTACAGGATAGGGTACAAGAAAGGTTTCTAGGGTATTGGAGGAAGTAGCAGGGCACTAGAGTACCACACAAAAGGGTACACCAGCGTAAGGGTACTGACCAGAGTAATATGGCACTATAAGAGTTCTAGGTAGGGCTCAAGGGTGCTCCATATGGCATGGGACTGATTCTAAAGTCAGGGTTAGGGTTCATTTTCCTCATAATTAGGGTTATGAGCAAGGGTAGTTTGGTATTCCAGGAGGTACAAGATAGGGCATGTGGTATACCTTAGTAAGTATTGACATGATTACTAGTTAGGGTATTGGATAGGGTCAGGGCAGGAATTATACCACGGCCAAACAGCCGGTGCCGTGGATGCCCCAGAGTGTGACCGTAATGCCCTTCAAAAATTAACTACCTACATGGCAAGTTTAGCGTGTCCTAGATTTCCTCATTTAAACTACATGTGACAAAGCAAATAAACAGACTGAACGTTTCCCAATGTCTCCGTCATCATACTGAGCATCAACAGAAGCGCAAGATTTCTCCTGCAAATATATCAATCAATCAATCAATCAATCAATTTTTATTTATATAGCGCCATATCACAACAAAAGTCATCTCAGGGCACTTTTCACATAGAGCAGGTCAAGACCGTACTCTTTAACTTACAGAGACCCAACAATTCCCCCATGAGCAGCACTTGGCGACAGCGGTAAGGAAAAACTCCCCTTTAACGGGTAGAAACCTCAAGCAGACCCCGGCTCTTGGTGGGCGCCATCTGCTTTGACCGGTTGGGTTGAGAGAGAGAAAGAAAGAGGGAAAGGGGGAGGGGGGACAGAAGGATGCCATCAGGACTGTGAAGGACCGCGAAGGTTCGGCCCGGGACTCAGCTTTTCCTGTGAGATGAGAAAGCACAAAAAACTCCGGGGAAGAAGCAAAGTTAGTGACATGCATTGATGTTACATGAATGCATACAGATGGAGAGGAGGAGGAGGAGAGAGGAGCTCAGTGCATCATGGGAAGTCCCCCAGCAGTCTAGGCCTATAGCAGCATAACTAAGGGCTGATCCAAGGCGAGCCTGGTCGGCCCTAACTATAAGCTTTATCAAAAAGGAAAGTTTTAAGCCTACTCTTAAACATAGAGAGGGTGTCTGCACCCCGGACCCAATCTGGAAGATGGTTCCACAGGAGAGGAGCCTGATAGCTGAAGGCTCTGCCTCCCATTCTACTTTTAAAGACTGTAGGGACCACCAGTAAGCCTGCATACTGGGAGCGCAGTGTTCTAGTGGGATAATACGGTACTATGAGCTCTTCAAGATATGATGGTGTCTGATCATTAAGGGCTTTGTAAGTTAGGAGAAGGATTTTAAATTCTATTCTAGATTTTACAGGAAGCCAATGCAGCGAAGCTAAAATGGGAGAAATGTGGTCTCTTTTTCTAGTTTTAGTCAGAACACGTGCAGCTGCATTCTGGACCAGCTGGAGAGTCTTTAGAGACTTGTTAGAGCAGCCTGATAATAAGGAATTGCAATAATCCAGCCTAGAAGTAACAAATGCGTGAATTAGCAGATATTAATCCACAGTAATGTGATATATATAGGAAAATCAACTGAGATGAGAGCAGCAACAACGCTATCAGTATACACAGTCGGCAACCGGAAATGATACAATGCGCTTACCGTAGCACGTCAGCACTAAGACCTTGGAGCTGTCAGGATTAGATACACTGTTGACGTACACTTTAACAGCTAGCCCACTAGCTTACATTAGCTAACAATTAACATTATGTGATAAGCACAGGCAGCTAAACACTGTACATTGTAAGTATTAATACACATTGTGTTTTAAAGTTTAGTCACATACTCTCCTAACAGGCTTTCGGAAACAATCAAAAAATAATATCTCTGGCAGTTAGTATTTATAAGACTGCCTGTGTTTCCTGTCTGTGACAGTGGTAACTCATCTGGCAGCTTGATATATTCTGTTTCTACAGTAGAGACGTCGGAAAATGCTTTGGACTTTGGATTTATTTCCTCTGTGGCATGTTACACGATCCTTGAGCTGTGCTGACTGACTCAAATATGTTCACTATGAACAGACTTTCAGACACTCGCTAGCCCAGCAACATCAATGCTACAAACAACCCATAATGCAAAACTCCGTGTTGAAGTCGGTTTCACACCGGTGATCCATTCATTGAAAAAGACCTGATGTTGTTAACAAGCCATTAGTGGAGTGTGTACGCAAATTAACCTGTAGACCGAAATGCGTAGCCGGTCAAAAATATTCTTGGCAGTAAACTGTTGACATCCTAACCAGGATGTTGCTGTGTGGTGTTAACTTAGCTAACTACGAATGTACATAGTGTTTATAACTTGCTGTGAGACCTGATGGGTCGCTACTTTTTCAGCGTGATGCGACGTTAACACAGGCGTGCACACACACACACACACACACACACACACACACACACACACACACACACACACTTCTCTGAAAGCAGACAGTCACTTCTCAGTTCAGACAGGTCAGGAGTCTGTCGGCTGTTACCTGACTAGCAGCTCTCATCATAGTCTCTCATCAGAAGTTTCTCATCAGTGTGTTTAATGTTTAAAGTGTAAAAAAGTGTTTTAAGTCATTTCTGTGGCTGCTGCGATGATCTCACACTCAAATGCCAGTAGTTGCACATGTGTTAAAACTTGTTTAGATTAATATTGATCACCCTTACCCATTTATAGACTTTATCATTAAACTATAACAATAACAATTCTGTTAATTGTAAACTGTTTTGACTTCATACAATTTAATTATCGCTTATTGTTATTGCACCATTGGTTTTGGCCTTGGTGCCCTACATTTTGGCTGTGATGCCCCAATAAATTTGTATTTATCAAAGGCCAAAGTGGCCTTGCCCTAAAAATGACTTGATTCCAGGCCTGTCGGGCACTAGGGTGATATGGGACGGGGTACTAAGCTATTAGAGTAGTATGTTAGTAGTTAGTAGTTAGTAGTTAGTTAGTATGTCAGGCACTAGGATGCACTAGTATTGTGTTTCTGGTTTTTGGACAACAACAGAGCTTTACAGCACAGAGGAATAAAATGTATTATGGTTTGCATACAAACACAATACTTTTGAATAGAACAGTTCATGGTATTTATTCACAAGAAGAAACACTCACCAGACTTATACTTCAATTAATGAATATGTGCGGATGTTATTCTTTTTAAATATTCTTTTTACATGAGAATAAAAATGTCCTTATATCTTTGCAGTCAGCTGCCTTTCTTTTTTCTGTCTGGTCTCTTTCTTCTCCTCTATTTCTTATCGGTACAAAACGCTGCAGCACAAGCAGGCGTCGGCACGCACAGTCAGAGCTGCTGATGCTGGCTGAATGTTAAACATGTCGGAGGCCAAAGTGACACACTGCACATGATAAAGATAATTAACTGTCTTTCAAACAGAGAGCGGCTGGTGTTCATTACTGCACAGCAGGGAGTCAGACAGACAGAAACAGGCAGAGAGGATGTTAATGTGAGGCAGGCAGCATCACTGCGCCCTCTTCTGGTGACACACAGAACAATAAACCCATTTTACAGTTTTTTTCAAATGTTAACACACATACACGAATTCACTTTTCAAAACTGTTCACACAGCTCAACACATCAGTTAATCTCAAAATGCACTAATGTCACCAAAACACTTGACTACACAATGACCTGAAAAAAACACAAACAACAGTCGGTATCACAATATCACTATTGTCTTTGAAGTATCTTTTATTTATTTATTTCACATAAACCAAGATGTCATTACAACAAGAAGAATGGCACTTCTTTATTCTTTCATTCTTCATCTCTATTTCTTTTTAGATGTAGCAGAATGTAGCAAATTATTTGTTTTGTTAGTTTTTTAAATGCAAATTTCACAGTTTTGCCAGAGGTACATAAACATGTTCAAAACTGATTGTAAATACATTTGGTGTTTGGTGGCGATCCACAGTCCACATTGACTTCTGTTGGGCTGCCTGTGTGAAGACTTTTGAAAAAGTGAACTCACTATTGAGAAATGCAATTGTAGAAAAAACCCTGTAATGTAACCAGTATTTATAAAAGCTGTGTTTAAAGGGCTTTTCAGCTAAGTTTACAGTAAACAGGCTCCTATACAAATCTGCTTTAACTCAGAATATAATGCTGGAATGATTTCTATATAGAACAAACATTATATTAAAGAACAAGAAAGGACACAGAAAGTTCTCCCGTTGGCAGAATGCTATAAGTCAAATCAAATACAGTCAAAGACTACTAATTGCAAATCATTATATTTATTTTGATCCTGCCCTGTTTTGATCATTTATTGGAAGAACACACACCACACTGTAGAGGAGGTATTTACAACCACAACCAAGCAAAAACTCCACAAATATTTAAACCTGGGGTCACTCGATAGATGATTGGATCAACGGGGGCTGCAGGTCTGATTATTTAATTAACTGGGTATCATCATAAAACAACAACAATCTTATCATATCAAATGGTGCAGAACAAGAAAACTGCCACCAGTATTCTATCTAATAACATCCTTCTGCTTTTTTCCAGCAGCCTCAGACTTGTTTCCTGTCAGCTGCTCTTGTTTTACTTTGGAACAATTAATCGGAACACTTCCTGTTTGGCTCCAAATTACTGCTTTCTGATTGGCTGTTGTTCGTAATCAATAATGAGACCTAATTAATGTTTGAATGTCTAATTTCTAACCGTTGCATTTATTAACACTCATAAATATAATTTCTATTCACATGGCTTCTTTGCTCCCTGCACGAGAAACTAATGATAAACATCTTCCAACTGTCCAGTTAAACAACTCTGTTATTTGGCATCCAATGATTTTTAATGATACAACACAGAATAATAATTAACATTAATATTGAGGGAAGACAATTAGCCTACATTTTAATTGATGGGGGGCGGTAAGGTACCTGGATATTGAATAGGGGGGCGCACTGGGACAGAGATAGTTCATCACATACATGATGGAGGAACTGACACTGTGTGATAGTCGGGATCAGGAGGCCGTACTGCAGTACAGCATCAGCCATGATATAAGGACTGTTTAAGATCTATTATTTTTATATATAAATTAGTTTACATTAACATTTTTTATGGACATTTTAAATCTGCCAAGTTGGGAGAGCCGGTAGCGTTCTGCCTAAGACACAAGCCACATAACCACAATACCCGCAGTTCGATTCTGGCAGTGGACCTTTGTCCCGTCCCTGAATTAAATACAAGAATCACAGAAATAAAAAATAAAAAATAAGCGGGCTCCATGTATCAATAAATACCAAATAAATGGGGCAGCACATTCTCCTTAAAAAACATAAACAAAAGCAAATTGTTGGAGTATTTACTTCCTGTTTATATATCTTAAGAAATGTCACAGAAGTGATTTATTCTTTCTCCACTCAGACCAGTATAAACCAGCGGTGGCTCACAGAGACGTGACCAGCAGGAACGTCCTGGTTCGAGCCGATCTGTCCTGCGTCCTTGCCGACTTCGGTCTGTCCATGAGGCTCACAGGAAACCGGCCCTGTTGCCCCGGAGACGACGACACCATGGCCATATCTGAGGTCAGGTCACATGACGGCAGCAGGCGGACAGATTATAACACAGGTTTAAAATAGACATGTTCACCTGTCTATGTGTGCGTGTGCGTGTGCAGGTGGGGACCGTGCGCTACATGGCTCCAGAGGTTCTGGGCGGAGCTTTGAACCTCCGGGACTGTGAGTCGGCGTTGAAGCAGGTGGATGTTTATGCTCTGGGTCTGCTCTACTGGGAGAGCTTCAGGAGGTGCTCTGACCTGTTCCCAGGTGAGACAACATGACGCAAACAACTAGTTACACACACAACTCAAATTTATTTATAAAACAAAAGGTTGATCGTCTATTCTGCTGGATTTACTAAAATCACGCAGTTTGCTGCTTGTTAACGGTCCCTTTTGGGGTAAAATTCTTCTAAAAAAGAATGTAGATGAGATTTACAAGAACCACAAGACAGGTTGTAGTGGGCAAAAGGAACTTGCATTAAATGTTGCCTTATATATAAAACTAAAAACTGAGTATTAGAAACAAAAAATAAGCAATTAAGTTTTATTAAGGCACACAATATCTGATTACTGTAATGCAAACTTGAATTTGAACTTCATCAGTGAACTATTAAATCTCTGAAGGCCATGGGTGGAATTTTTCACTGCAGTAGTTGGCTGCTATGTGATTGTACAGAGTTGCTCTTCAGTTTTCTAAATAAATAAACAAATGTGGCCAAGGCTACAACGCACAGGTATGAGTGGGCCTAGAGACAAGCAGCATGTGCCAATAGTCATGATCAACACAACAGATACAGTATTACTAGCCTTGAAAGTTTGTGAACCCTTTAGAATTTTCTGTATTTCTGCATAAATATGACCTAAAACATGATCAGATATTTATACAAGTCCTAAAACTAGATAAAGGGAACCCAATTAAACAAATGAGACAAAAAATAAACTTTATCATTTATTTATTGAGGAAAATTATCTAATCTTGTACCCACATATTTGTATGAGGTAAAAGTATGTGAACCTTTGCTTTCAGTAACTGGTGTGACCCCCTTATACAGCAATAACTTCAACCAAACATTTACAGTAACTCTTCATCAGCCCATCACATCAGCTTGGAGGAATTTTAGCTCGTTCCTCTTCACAGAACAGTCTCAGCTCAGGGATGCTGGTGGGCTTCTCACCATGAACTACATGTTTCAGGTCCTTCCACAGCATTTCTACAGGATTAAGGTCAGGACTTTGACTCGGCCGTTCCAAAACATTATCTTCCTTCTGCTCTAACCATTATTTGGTAGAACGATTTGTGTGTTTAGGGTTGTTGTCTTACTGCATGACTCACTTTCTGTTGAGCTTCAGTTCACAGACGGATATCTTGACATTTTCCTGTAGAATCTGCTGGTACGACTCAGAACTCACAGCTCCATCAATGATTACAAGCTGTCCTGGTTCAGAGGCAGCAAAGCAGCCCAAACCATGATACCACCACCATGTTTCACAGATGGGTTCAGGTTCTTACGCTGGAATGCAGTGTTTGCTCATCACCAAACATAATGTTTCTTGTTCAAGCTGAAGAGTTTGATTTTGGTCTCATCCATCCACAGAACATTGTTCTAATCACCTTCTGGCTCCACGTGGTCTTTAGTGAACCGTAGACGGCAGCAATGTTCTTTTTGGAGAGAATTCAGTTTCTCCTTGCAACTCTGCCATGAACACCATTGATGTTCAATGTTCTCCTGATGGTGGACTCATTAACATCGACTGTAGCCACTGCAAGAGAGACCTTTAGTGTCCTAGATGTTACCCTGGGGTCTGTTGTGGCCTCCCGGTGTATTACACGCCTGCTCTTGGTGTGATTTTTGTTGTTCAATCACTCCTGGGGAGGGTAACAGTGCTGTTGGATGTCTTCAATTTATACATGATCTGCCTGACAGTTGACTGGTGGAGTCCAAACTCTTTAGAAATGGTTTTGTAACTTTCCAGCCTGGTGAGCACCAACAACTCTTCTTCTAATGTCGTCAGAAATCTCCTTTGTTTGAGCCATGACACACTTCCACAAACCTGTGTTGTGAAGCTCAGAGTTTGACAGTGAAGACCCAGATTTCTCTTCTTTAAATAAGGCAGGGCCTCCCAGACTCACACTGGATTGTCATCCCATTGATTGAAACACACAACTCTAATTTCCCCTTCAAATGTATTGATAATGCTCAAGGTTCACATACTTTTGCCACCCACAAATAAGTGTCATTGGATCATTTTCCTCAATAAATAAATTAACAAGTGTAAGATTTTTGTCTCATTTGTTTAACTGGTGTCTCTTTATGTAGTTTTAGGACTTGAATAGGAATCTGATCATGTTTTAGGTCATATTTATGCAGAAATAGCACAAATTCGAAAGGGTTCACAAACTTTTAAGCAGCGTTTGCATGTCGCAGACATGATTGGCAGTATGACTGATGTACACAAAAGTCAGTGGAAATCAATAAATGTGACCTGTGGCTGAAGAAGGAAGAGAAAGTCTTTTGTGGTGTTCACAATTTGTCCCTGCTGCTTTTCTCGCTGCTTGTCTCCTTTGGAGTGCGTGGTCATTTATGCTTTGACACATTGTTATTGATTATTAGTAAGTACAAACGTAAAATCTATCATTAAATGTATCAAAACGATTTTTAAAATTGAGAATATATTTTAAGCTGGTACTGCCACTGCTGAAGGCTGCAACTAAATTTTTCCTTCCTTTGTTAAGTTTTTACACTAACGTGTCTGCATTTACCTCAAAATTAACTTCCATTTCAACACATCTAAATGGTAAATGGCTGCATTTATATAGTGCTTTTATCCAAAGCGCTTTACAATGTTTTTCTGCTGCTCACTCACCCATTCACACACACTCACATTGATGGTGGCAAGCTACCACACAGGGTGCTGACACAACCATCGGGAGTAATTTGGGGTTCAGGACACCGACATGCGGACAGGAGAAGTCGGGGGTCAAACCATCAACCTTCTGATTAGAGGACTTAGCATTTATCATGACAACATACATGATGATATGCAGTGCATTGTGTAGAATCTCTTAATATGTGCTAAACTTATGCACAGTATCAAAGTCATGGAAATATATATGTGCAACACATTACTGCTGAGTAATGTGTGTAGCCACGTAGCTAATGTGTTTATTGTGTGTGTGCAGGTGAAGCAGTACCTGATTACCAGCTGGCATTCCAGGCAGAGCTGGGGAATCATCCGAGCTTCGAGGAGATGCAGATCCTTGTCACCAGAGAGAAATACCGACCAAGGTTCCCCGAAGCGTGGAAGGAGAACAGCCTGGTCTGTTTTACTGTTCTCATCAGTTTCCATTCAAAGATAAACTCTCTGACTTTGTTGACATGCAGACACGCATCTGAAAATCCCAAACTTTCTTCTCAGCAATTATGGCATGTTTAAAAAATCTGAAAGAATACATGTAAATCTTACCTGAAACATAACCCAGTTCAATCCTTGAACTCACCAAACCAACTTCCTGACAAAGACGTTGGTTCTGTGGGGATTTTCTTGTCCTTGAAGTTGTCTTCTCAGGCTACACTTCCTCCCAGCCTGTTTTTGGTCTCTTGCGAGCTCTACCAGGGGAATCTCGTCAGACCATATTTGAGCAGATATCTCAACATGTTGCTGCTCCAGACTAAACAAGACTACAATACATTAAAATAAAATCCAGTTGGGCGCAAGGCTGGTCCACAAAGATATTGTGAAACAAAAACCTTTATCCTCGTGAAGTTTAATGTGCAGCATCATCCCAAAATCACAAATTGATTGACGTCTGTCTGTGCAGATACTACATCACTTCTTATTCATACAAAATTGTTGATATTTTGTACATACTACATACAGTTGACGTGTAGATTTGGGAGTGTTGCAACCATTTTTGTGGAGCTTCTTGGTAGGAAAACCAACCTAACTAAATTAAGGCAAAAAGAGGGTTCACCATCCTGCGCACATGACTCAGGTTTACAGACTAGCTCTGCAATGGTCATTCTCATGAGAAATACTACAGTATAATACCCGCTAACTTTACATTTTACACTTTACAACAATAATACAATATAATACCCGCTAACTTTACATTTTACACTTTACAACAGCAATAATACAGTATAATACCCGCTAACTTTACATTTTACACTTTACATACATAATCCAGTATAACACCTGTTAACTTTACATTTTACACTTTACATACATAATCCAGTATAATACCTGCTAACTTTACATTTTACACTTTACAACAGCAATAATCCAGTATAATACCTGCTAACTTTACATTTTAATCTTTACAACAACAATACAGTATAATACCTGCCAACTTTACATTTTACACTTTACATACATAATCCAGTATAATACCTGCTAACTTTACATTTTACACTTTACAACAACAATACAGTATAATACCTGCTAACTTTACATTTTACACTTTACAACAGCAATAATCCAGTATAATACCTGCAAACTTTACATTTTAATCTTTACAACAACAATACAGTATAATACCTGCTAACTTTACATTTTACACTTTACAACAGCAATAATCCAGTATAATACCTGCAAACTTTACATTTTAATCTTTACAACAACAATACAGTATAATACCTGCCAACTTTACACTTTACACTTTAAATACATAATACAGTATAATAACTGCTAACTTAACATTTTACACTTTACAACAATAATGCAGTATAATACCTGCAAACTTTAAATTTTACACCTTACAACAACAATAATACAGTATAATACCTGCTAACTTTACATTTTCATCTTTACAACTATAATACAGTAAATAAAAACTTGCTAATTTTACATTTTACACTTTATAACAATAATACTGTATAATACCTGCAAACTTTAAATTTTACACTTTACAACAATAATATAATACCCGCGAACTTTAAATTTTACACTTTACAACAATAATATAATACCTGCAAACTTTAAATTTTACACTTTACAACAATAATATAATACCTGCAAACTTTAAATTTTACACTTTACAACAATAATATAATACCTGCAAACTTTAAATTTTACACTTTACAACAATAATATAATACCCGCGAACTTTACATTTTACACTTTATAACAATAATACTGTATAATACCTGTTAACTCTATATTTTACACTTTACAACAATTTATGGAAACACCATAAAAAAGACATTTTGGGCTTCAGTAATAAACAAAAGGTGTAAATGAATGTACCTGTGTGTAACTGTGTACCTGTGTGTGTGTGTGCGCAGGCGTTGCGTTCCCTGAAGGAGACGATGGAGGACTGCTGGGATCAGGATGCTGAAGCTCGACTCACTGCTCAGTGTGCAGAGGAGAGACTGTCTGAACTCACACTGCTGAGTACACACACTGCAATACACAACCACAGGTACACACACACTGCAATACACAACCAGAGGTACACACACACTGCAATACACAACCACAGGTACACACACACTGCAATACACAACCACAGGTACACACACACTGCAATACACAACCCCCTCCACACACACACACACACACACACACACACACACACACTGCAATACACAACCTACTCCACACACACACACATACACACTGCAATACACAACCACAGGTACACACACACTGCAATACACAACCACAGGTACACACACACTGCAATACACAACCACAGGTACACACACACTGCAATACACAACCCCCTCCACACACACACACACACACACACACACACACACACTGCAATACACAACCTACTCCACACACACACACATACACACTGCAATACACAACCACAGGTACACACACACTGCAATACACAACCCCCTCCACACACACACACACACACACATATACACACTATAATACACAACCCCCTCCACACAAACACACACACACATACACACTATAATACACAACCTACTCCACACACACACACATACACACTGCAATACACAACCACAGGTACACACACACTGCAATACACAACCCCCTCCACACACACACACACACACACATATACACACTATAATACACAACCTACTCCACACACACACACACACACACACACTGCAATACACAACCACAGGTACACACACACTGCAATACACAACCCCCTCCACACACACACACACACACACACATACACACTATAATACACAACCCCCTCCACACACACACACACACACACACACACTGCAATACACAACCACAGGTACACACACACTATAATACACAACCTACTCCACACATACACACACACACACTATAATACACAACCTACTCCACACACACACACACACACACACACACTGCAATACACAACCACAGGTACACACACACTACAATACACAACCTACTCCACACACATACACACACACACACACACACACACTGCAATATACAACCACACACACACCTCTCTCTCTTGCAGGAATCTGTCTCTCGGCTGCTGGCCTCCTCAGGTTAGCTACGCCTCCTCCTACATCGAGGATCTCCAGGTGGGTTTGGTCAAGAATCTCCAGGGAGACGGCCACCAAGTATCAGTCGTCAAAACAACCACAAGCGGAGCAGAAGGACTCGAGAAAAACAGGAACTCCATCAACTATGAACGGCAACAAGCGCAGGTAACCGCTCGACAGGTGTTAAAGTAAAAACCAAACGTTCAGTCATGATGTTTCTTAATCGCTCTCTCTCTCTCTGTTGGTCTGTCAGAGTCAGGCTCGCTCGGCCAGTTCAGACAGCTGTGTGTCAACTGCTGCTGCCATGACGCCCGTCACCGCCCTCTGCACCATCTCTGAGTCTGAACACACTGGTGCGTCACGCTGACACACACACACACACACATTAAAGAGCCGTTCACACAAACAATAACTATAATGATAATTATAAATACATAGTTTTTAAAAATCAATCTAGCTCAAGTGGAAGGCAGAGTTCATACTACAGCCAGAGGTGATTTCTTCAGATAAGTTTGTCTCTCTTTATTATACAATTATGCTGGAACTTTGTTCCCCATTATAATATAAAAAACAACAAGTTAGCACCCCTGTTAGGCTTCAGATTCATGCTCATACCACAGTGCAATAAAAGCTGGTCGTCTGTGATGCAGTTTGATCTGTAAATACTGGAACATCACAGCAACTAGTGTCCTGAAATACTTCTGAGCAACACAGTAAATCACCGACCGCCTTTGAACCTTTACAGCAGTAACAAGTCATCAATATCCATTTTCTTAAGCTGCCAACACAGCTTGAGTGTGCAGCGCGTGGTCGGTGCCACTGTTTACAGAACGTTATTGTTCACAAGTGTGGATGCACACATTGTTATGGTTATAGTTATTGTTATGGTTATAGTTATTGTTATTGTTATAGTTATTGTTATGGTTATAGTTATTGTTATGGTTATAGTTATTGTTATAGTTATTGTTATGGTTATAGTTATTGTTATTGTTATGGTTATAGTTATTGTTATAGTTATTGTTATGGTTATAGTTATTGTTATTGTTATGGTTATAGTTATTGTTATAGTTATTGTTATGGTTATAGTTATTGTTATGGTTATAGTTATTGTTATTGTTATAGTTATTGTTATGGTTATAGTTATTGTTATTGTTATAGTTATTGTTATGTTATAGTTATTGTTATTGTTATAGTTATTGTTATGGTTATAGTTATTGTTATTGTTATAGTTATTGTTATTGTTATTGTTATAGTTATTGTTATTGTTATAGTTATTGTTATGTTATAGTTATTGTTATTGTTATAGTTATTGTTATGTTATAGTTATTGTTATGGTTATAGTTATTGTTATTGTTATAGTTATTGTTATGTTATAGTTATTGTTATTGTTATAGTTATTGTTATGTTATAGTTATTGTTATTGTTATAGTTATTGTTATGGTTATAGTTATTGTTATTGTTATAGTTATTGTTATGTTATAGTTATTGTTATTGTTATTGTTATAGTTATTGTTATTGTTATAGTTATTGTTATGGTTATAGTTATTGTTATTGTTATTGTTATGTTATAGTTATTGTTATTGTTATGGTTATAGTTGTTGTTATTGTTATGGTTATAGTTATTGTTATTGTTATTGTTATAGTTATTGTTATTGTTATGGTTATAGTTATTGTTATGGTTATAGTTATTGTTATTGTTATAGTTATTGTTATTGTTATAGTTATTGTTATTGTTATAGTTATTGTTATTGTTATAGTTATTGTTATGTTATAGTTATTGTTATTGTTATGGTTATAGTTGTTGTTATTGTTATGGTTATAGTTATTGTTATTGTTATGGTTATAGTTATTGTTATTGTTATTGTTATTGTTATGGTTATAGTTATTGTTATTGTTATAGTTATTGTTATGGTTATAGTTATTGTTATGGTTATAGTTGTTGTTATGGTTATAGTTATTGTTATGGTTATTGTTATGGTTATAGTTATTGTTATAGTTATTGTTATGGTTATAGTTGTTGTTATGGTTATAGTTGTTGTTATGGTTATAGTTATTGTTATAGTTATTGTTATGGTTATTGTTATGGTTATAGTTATTGTTATAGTTATTGTTATGGTTATAGTTGTTGTTATGGTTATAGTTGTTGTTATGGTTATAGTTATTGTTATAGTTATTGTTATGGTTATAGTTATTGTTATAGTTATTGTTATGGTTATAGTTGTTGTTATGGTTATAGTTATTGTTATGGTTATAGTTATTGTTATAGTTATTGTTATGGTTATAGTTGTTGTTATGGTTATAGTTGTTGTTATGGTTATAGTTATTGTTATAGTTATTGTTATGGTTATAGTTGTTGTTATGGTTATAGTTGTTGTTATAGTTATTGTTATGGTTATAGTTGTTGTTATGGTTATAGTTGTTGTTATGGTTATAGTTATTGTTATAGTTATTGTTATGGTTATAGTTATTGTTATAGTTATTGTTATGGTTATAGTTGTTGTTATGGTTATAGTTGTTGTTATGGTTATAGTTATTGTTATGGTTATAGTTATTGTTATAGTTATTGTTATGGTTATAGTTGTTGTTATGGTTATAGTTGTTGTTATGGTTATAGTTATTGTTATAGTTATTGTTATGGTTATAGTTGTTGTTATGGTTATAGTTGTTGTTATAGTTGTTGTTATGGTTATAGTTATTGTTATAGTTATTGTTATGGTTATAGTTGTTGTTATGGTTATAGTTCTTGGTGTGGTTATAGTTGTTGTTATGGTTATAGTTGTTGTTATGGTTATAGTTCTTGTTATGGTTATAGTTATTGTTATGGTTATAGTTATTGTTATGGTTATAGTTCTTGTTATGGTTATAGTTATTGTTATGGTTATAGTTGTTGTTATGGTTATAGTTCTTGGTGTGGTTATAGTTGTTGTTATGGTTATAGTTCTTGTTATGGTTATAGTTCTTGTTATGGTTATAGTTATTGTTATGGTTATAGTTCTTGTTATGGTTATAGTTATTGTTATGGTTATAGTTCTTGTTATGGTTATAGTTATTGTTATGGTTATAGTTATTGGTGTGGTTATAGTTATTGTTATGGTTATAGTTCTTGTTATGGTTATAGTTATTGGTGTGGTTATAGTTATTGTTATGGTTATAGTTCTTGTTATGGTTATAGTTATTGTTATGGTTATAGTTCTTGGTGTGGACGGCCCTTAATACTGATGTTTGAGAAAGCACCAGAGTAATGCATTGAATATAAAGTCACTGAAATTTGATTTCTTCTCACTTTTTGTGTCATGAAATTTTAACTATAATGAAACTGACACTATTCTGCTTGTTTCTTCATGTTTCTAAAAAGAAGATAAAATGGTTTTTGGACACATCTGTGGAAAAGCCTCTGAGTAAACCAACATTTTAGTGCTCGTGTTGCTCAGAGATGAGTTGTTATCATTCGTAGAGTGCTTCATACTGTACAGCATAGCAACACTCATACAAGATGTTCTTCTTCCTCTTGTTTCAACCAGCATACAATAAATGAAACTTACATTTCTCTTTTTTGGCAATTTTAATTTCTGTGTGACTTTAAACAACCACCCCCACAAGATTAAAAAAACTCAAACCTCCTCTGAATTTGCCCGGACCTCTCTATCCACACAAAGCACTTCAATCAGCTAATTTCAGACCGAAATAGACTCATTAAAGTGGAATCGCAGCAATCAGTGGATTCTGTGTGGGTTGTAAAATTTTAGTAGGCAATCTAAAACGTTAGTGTGGACAGAAATCCATTTGACACTTGAACTGCAGTTTAATATTTAACAGAAATATTGTATACTGTATGTGTAGTAAGTGTCCCTGCTGTCCTCCAGGTGGCACCGTTCCCAGTGGCCCAGTCTGCCTGCAGCTGACAGAAGAAGACCTAGAGGCCACAAAACTCAACCCCAAAGAGGTTTTTATTTTTATTTAGGGCCTGAGCACAAAAGTGCCAGGAAACTATTGTTTTTGTAAAGATTATTATCATTATTATTATTATTATGTTGTTGTTGTTGTTGTTGTTGTTGTTGTTGTTGTTATTATTATTATTATTATTATTATTATTATTATTATTATTATTATTATCTCCCCACGCCATTGCATTTTTTAGGGGCTTGGGATGCTCAAAAACTCACAAAAATTGGCTCACACGTCAGAACTGGTGAAAATTGCAAAGTTATGTGACAAACATCATCCAGTTTACATGAAATGTACATGATGTGATCTACACATTATATCCAGCAACATGATGTATAATTAATGGGTGTTCTCTGGCACCACACAGTGGACACAGGAAGTGATAGTCATCTCCTACATGCAATGTCCAATATTAATGAAAATGTATATCCATGTCAGTTGCCCTCTGGTTAATGTATTGCTGCATTAATATTTCACTTAGGGACTGTTTGTTATTTATCGGGGGGGGGGGGGGGGGGTGGTGGCTCACCCTGAGTGACTGGAGAAAAATGCATGACACTCCCTCCACCATAAATAACCATATTTTTACCATATTTTATACTGAATACCATATTTTTACCTCTGACAATTCCAGCTCTGAAACTCCAGCTCCTCCAACTTAGGCATATTGCTAAAGTTAAACATTTTTTATCCCAGGTGGACCTTGAAAAAGTCATCCATGCTTTTATTTCGTCATGTCTAGATTATTGTAACGCTCTGTACTCAAGGCTCAGCCAATCTCAGCCATCTCCCATCTCCAGCTCTGCCAGACTTTTAATGACAAGACCATATCACTTCACTGGTTACCTGTTAGATATAGAATTGATTTTAAAATTTTACTAATTGCTTTTAAAGCCCTACATGGGCTTGCTCCCACTTACATCACAGATTTACTTGTACCCTATGAGTCTAGTTGCTGCCTGTGTTCCTTCCTTATTGTCCCCACAGCCCACCTCATTACTAAAGGATACTGTGCATTTGCGGTTAGAGCCCCGCTACTGTGGAGTTCCCTACCTGAGGAACTAGCAAACTCAGTACCCTGTTTTAAATCAATCCTCAAAACTTACTTTTACAGAAAGGCGTTTTTACAGTAAATCCATTGGTTATCTGTTTTACCTATACCTTTTATACTCTCTGTTTTATCAGGTCCTATGTTCTATGTTTTTGTTTTTGTTTATGTCTCTGTTGTTTTTACTTTGTTCTATGTTTTTACTTTGTTATTGCTTTTTATCATGACAGTGTAATTTATCTTATTCTGTACTTTGTAACTATGTTTTGAAAAGTGTTATACAAATAAAGTTATTATTATTATTAAAAGTGCCCTGAGATAACTTCTGTTGTGTTTTGGGGCTATATAAATAAAATGGAATTGACTTCAATTGACTTAACATATTTAACCTCTGTCAACATCTTTAAATTCGTATATTTCTGTTAACATCTTTAACATTTTTAAAATCTTTAACATCTCTCAATGTGTCTCTGCAGGTTGATATGAACCTGAGGGAAAGTTCTGATGAAAACCTGATGGAGCGTTCGCAGAAACAGTTTGGTTCAAGAGAGCAACCAACTACCAACCTGCTGTTCCATCAGATACTACAAACTACAGAGGTACTACTACCATTGAATACACACACTACTGCGATATAGTACAACTACTGCCTCACTGAATCGCCTGTGTGGCTGCCATCTATTGTAACCTGAGATCTTTTCCTTTGTTGCTCCAGGTGAACAGCCCAGAGGTGACTACTCATGGTGAGGGAAGTGGTGTTGGTTGGGTTGATATCCCTCCTTCCTCCTTCATCCACCCCCTCCCGAAACAGCAGAACCTGCCCCAGAGGCCCACCAGCCTCCACCTCCTTTCCCAAACTAAGGAGACCACGTCAGCTTCCTCTCGCCTCAAGCTGGGGAAGCTCAAGTTGAACCACAGACAGGTAGGATCTGATCTGATGGAGTTTAACTGGTCATCCACCTAAAATCAATCTTAAAGCATCAAACAGTCACTGTCTGTTGACTTATTCACCAGAAGCTGGGTAGAGTATGGCACAGTAAGCCCTGTCAAGGTTCTGGGTGCTCTTCCTGACCTTGTCATATTTGTGTCATCTTGTCTGTGTTGATCTATGAAGAATGAATCCTCCCTTTGTCATATTTGACATCTTTAAGTCTTCTGGCTGCATCCATCACTCCTTCTACTGTGAAATCTAATTGTGTGAAGGAACCTATGCTGTGTGCCTCTTTCCAACCTACCCGGCTAGTTTTTAGTTTCTGGTTGTCGGAGCTGGAGAATCCAAAACTCTATGAACTTTTTGTGCCCTCCAGTTTCCCTCAGGTTAATCACCAAGCTTTTGAATCAACTTTGATTTGCATAGTCCTGCAGATGTTCTGTGAATTCAGTCCATGTTTTGTCCAGAGTTAGTAAGTGCTTTTCTGCACTAGTTGACATATTTTCCTCTGTTCTTTGCTAACTCATCACTGACTTCTTTCAAACCCTGGGATGTTATGATGTTTACCGTCATAAACTCAAGAACTTTGATCAAGTTCCAAGCTAAAAGTAGCTGCAGGTGTTTCTTTTTTGAAAGTTGTAAAGAAGTCATTTTGCCCACAAGCTCACACTTTCCATTAAACTACAGTATATCGACAACAGGAGTAAATGTATATTGAAGGATGCTGTTCCTCCGTTGTGGGATTGTAATGTTCCTTGTCCAAAAAATTGCATGTTGTGAAGATGTTATCTTGAGGCTAAGCTTTTCAGGTGTGAATCCTAAACTGTATTTACTGTTTGTCCTTTGTAAATAGGTGCAAATGTGAAACAAGGTCAAGCTAGCTAGTCTAGTTCAGGTCAGCCCAGGGCTAATGTCACTAAATACTATTAACCTACCATGTGATCAATGTGAAATTGAGGGAGTTGCTGAAAAGATCTTTCATCATCTACTGATATCTAATGATCAAGTCCAAAGTTTAGTCCTCAGGTCTGAATCAGCAGATTAATACAAAGTTTAAATGTTTTATCACCATTAACTGAGTGTATAAAATACTGTATTTTAGGTGGAAACAGGCGTTGCTAAGATGAACACGGTAACAGTGACCGAGGCTGCAGAGCCCCACCTGGTAACCATGGTGACCAACAACACCAGCACAAGAGGCAATGACACAACTGAGAACCGAGTCTACTCTACAGCAGTGGTCATCAACAGCTACAATGCAAGAGTCCCCACCCTGGTGACAAATGGTATTATAGATGGTGGTCGAACCAATCCAGCAGGGCCACAGGTTGAGGAAGAGGACAAGATAGAGGGACAGATGAGTGGTGGAGAGGACAGCCATCTGAACCTGCTCAACTCTAGCCCTGATGAACATGAACCACTGCTGCAGAGAGAACAGCTGCCTGCCGAGAGTGAAAACCTTCCACATCTGCATCATCATCATCTTCAGTCACGAGCTGGGAACATCCTGTCTGGACGAGGATCAAACTTCAACAACAACAACAATAGGCTAGTCTTGGGGTCAGAGGTGAAGATCCAGGGTTTAGAGGTTAAACCTGAAAATATGAAGAGTTCAGAGGTCAGTCAGGGTAGAGACACTACTAAGTCTAAAGGTCAGCTACAACCATCAAGTCAGCAGATCAGTGCATCACCTGCTACTGCTCCAGTTTCAAGTCTGGAAAATAAAATCCAGATTCCAGGGTTAGGGTCTGGAAAGAATCCAGATTCTGGCCCAAGTCTACCCTCAACAGAAACAGCAGAAGTCCCAGGAACCCTAGTTTCACAAGCACAAGACCCAGAGACCTCTACTGCATCTTCAAAAAGCCCAATAGATACCCTAACCCTAGATCCAACAGCTTCAACTCTAGAAGCTCTAGATGCTCAGGCCTCAGATCTAGAAGGTCCAGCTCTAGAGGCTCCAGATGTGAATCCAACACCTTCACCACGAGCAGTTCCAACTTCAGAATCAGAATCTTTGGAATCTCAAGGTTTAGGAACCACAGCTGTTGCAGTTCCTGAACCAGAAGCCTCAGCTCCACAACCTACAGCTGTACAAGGTCCACAAACTCAAGGTCTGTTGCAGCCCCAGATGGGACATGCCAAGGCCAGGAGGTCTGAGCGTCCCTGCTCCCTGGACCTGTCCTTGTCCTGCATCTCATCAGGTAAATCAAGATCAAATGAGCAGAAAGGTCAGAGGGTCATAATCATTAGTAATTATCTTCCCAGGACCATGAATTTATGTACGTAAGTGTAAGTGTATGTAAGTGTATGTAAATTCATTGGTAAGCTAGCCAGAATCGCCAAGATATCAGTTTGAATGGTTAAACCAAACAATATTTTTATCCTTAAGGCCGGATACACCAAGCTGGACTCAAGGAATTGAGCTAGAACTTAACCTGAACTTAATTATAACTCATTAGAAAGTCTTGTTCTTAGTCTTTCAAATCCAACCTGGAAAACTTTACAGCCAGTTCTATGTGTTATAGTGAACCGTCCTCCTGGTCTGTACTCTGAATTTGTATCTGATTTCTCAGAGTTTTTATCAAACTTAGTCCTTAGTACAGATAAAGTAATTATAGTAGGTGATTTTAATATTCATGTGGACGTTGATAGTGATAGTCTCAGTACTGCCTTTATCTCATTATTAGACTCAACTGGCTTCTCTCAGTGTGTAAATAATCCCACTCACTGTCTTAACCACACCCTCCACCTTGTTCTGACTTATGGGATTGAAATTTAACATTTAATAGTTTTTCCACAAAATCCTATTTTATCAGATCATTACTTAATAACTTTTGAATTCCTATTACTGGATTACACACCATTAGACAAAAATGTCTTCACTAGATGTCTCTCTGATAGTACAATAGCTAAATTTAAGGAAGCAGTTCCATCAGTACTGATGATGCACTGAGCTCCTCTCTCCTCCTCCTCCTCTCTATCTGTATGCATTCATGTACCATTAATGCATGTCACTAACTTGGCTTAGAGTTTTTGTGCTTTCTTGTCTCGCAGGAAAATCTAGAGTCCGATTTGTGGGCCAGGGCTGTGGGGATGGTGGCATGGTCCTGTGGGTGTCCTGCCTTGACACCTTCTCATGCTATTACTGTTATTATTATTATTAGTCATATTTCTATTATTATTATTGTTATTATGCTTCTCTGTGTCTCTCTCCCTCCTTCTTTCTCTCTCAACCCAACCGGTCAAGGCAGATTGTTGTCCATCTAGAGTCCGGTTCTGCTTGAGGTTTCTTCCCGTTAAAGGGGAGTTTTTTCTTGCTGCTGTCACCAAATGCTGCTCATGGGGGAATGTTGGCTGTAAATTAAAGAGTATGGTTTATACCTGCTCTGTGTGAAAAGTGCCCAGAGATAACTTTTTTTTTTTTTTATGACGTGGCGCTGTATATAAATAGAATTGAGATGCACTGAAATGAACAGAAAAGAATTGACACAGGTCAACTGATCAAAGAGGAAGTGGAGTTAGTTTAGAACAAATAAAACTGGTGAAATCTCTAATTCACTTGGCTAAACTGCCTCCACCACCAATGTAAGATGCTCAGTCAGTCAAACAGCTGCACCTGGAGGCAGGCTTGTGTCAGTGGTGCTGAACAGCCCACACAAACAATGTTCAATAGTTATCAGAACATCCTTAGATTTGTATATATGGTGTCCAAAGGCTGACTGGCTGTCTGATGTATTAGGGTTCTTTAGGCCCAGTCAGAACAGTAATGAAGACAGTACATTTTGGTTGTAATTGCCATTATCAGTGTAAACACTCACTTTGGAGAACATTCACAAGCAAATTTTTGCTGGTGACCCATTGTTGGCCATTTTGTGCAAGGGAACAGAAAGCCAGACAGTCCAAAATGGAAGTTAACATATTAGCTGTGTAGAACTATCAACTCCACAAAAGAGATGCAGCATGTCTAGCCATCATGCTAGCAGTTGGCTCGCCAGCCATAAAAGCTCACAAACTAGCCCTGCAGGTGATCACTACATCACCAAGCTTCCAACACTGCCTATTTTGCAAGGACACAAAAATTAATTTTGCTTTCTGACTGGGAACTTAGGCTCCACCTTTAGGGAAGTGTGAACAACAAGCAGTATAGCAGTATATATATACAGTATAGCAGTATATATATACAGTATAGCAGTATATATATACAGTATAACAGTATATATATACAGTATAGCGGTATATATATACGGTATAGCGGTATATATATACAGTATAGCGGTATATATATACAGTATAGCAGTATATATATACAGTATAGCAGTATATATATACAGTATAGCGGTATATATATACGGTATAGCGGTATATATATACAGTATAGCGGTATATATATACAGTATAGCAGTATATATATACAGTATAGCGGTAAGATCGTGTCACTCATACATTGTTGTGATTTTTTAAATAAAAATGCAGTCATAGATTTTTTAATAATGTTCTCTCCTATCATTTCTGCTTCTTCTCAGTTGATGTTTCCGTGACAGATAACGGCAATCTGAGCACTTCAGGAGAGAAAATAAAACGTCGTGTCAAGACACCGTACACCCTGAAAAAATGGCGTCCAGCCTCATGGGTTGTTTCCACGGATACAGCTCTCGACCCAGATTTCGAGTTCGGCACAAGTAGCAGTAACAGTCACCAGACCCACATCTCATCCAGTCTTCATAGAGCAGGAAGCATCGGCGTTCCAAAAATCAACCAATCAAAATCCAGCATGGCTGTCTTTTTGGTCGGAAGTGGAGCCACAGCGACCATGACCTCTGAGTCTGATGGAATGACCTGCTTCTAAAGTTGTGTTATAATTAAACATTTTCAATTATGTTTTTAAATGAGAGCAGGTTAGTTTTTTCCCACTCTTCGTCTTCCTTTTCTTTATTTGTGGAAAGAGTTCACAGTCTGCCACACCATTTGGCAACCCAAACAAACTTTACTGGATGGCGAAATGGCCGCAGTAAAACACTCCCAGGCTACAGTGATGATTTGTTGAAGGTTTTTGACAGTCAGGCAAAGTGAAATCCAACACACCATGGGAACTATTATGGGATTTCATAATGAAGAACTTGGATTTGTATTTAACATTGTATCTTCACTTCTCTATCAACTGGAAGTTTTAGAAACAGCAAACAATGTGCCTCATTCCTGGGGATTCCTTAACTTCTAGATGATTGGCTTATGTTATGACTAGTTTTATGAATAGTGGGTGCAGCCTTGACCCTGCCTGAGAAACAAAATTACCTAGGAGCTCAAAAATCTCTATTGATGGTTATGTAAAAGAAGTCCCTTTCTGGTAGACCTTTAAGCTCCCACTGACTCACCAGTGGCTCCCAGGCTTAAAAATCTCCTCCTATAGTTGGTCAAGTGAAAGGTTTCTCTGTCCTGTTGTCAGTTGGGCTTCTGCTGTGATTCATCATGTGGTTACTGGGTGTGGTCAGTGGTTGACAGGTGTGGCCTTAGGACTGAAACTGCCCCAGACCTCCTTTGAGGACAGAAATTAAATGATTTATTTTAAACATATTTCTGTTGGTGGTGGAGTTAGGGTTCACTAGTAACCAGTAGATGAGGCCTCCCTGAGGACTGAAATGTTTTCCTCTTGATGGTGGAGTGAGGGTTTCCCTTATCTAGTAGACAATTGGCTCCTGTTGTAACTAGTCTTGTGGTTAGTGGATATAACCAGTTGCTAGTGGGTGTGTCCTTTACCCTACAGAGTAACAAAATTGCCCAAGACTTAAAAAGTTTGTGTTGGTGTTAAAGCAAAAGAAGTTCCTTACTGATAGACTTCTGGGTCCCACCGAGTCACCTGTGGCTAGTAGATGTGGCCAGTGGCTATTGGGTCCTAATTCAATCACACGTAAGGACTGACATTGCTAAAGACCTTCAGAATTATCTGTTGGTGGTGAGGGTAGATATTTGGACACTTGCTGTGATTTGGCTTTTGGCTAGTTTGGTCAGTGGCTAGCCTTGACCAGAAAGGATTGGGTCAAGTCTGTAGTCTGATTATTTTAAGCACTTTAAACAAAGTTATTTAAGAAACTAACAAACCATATAACGGCCGGTGCAATTAAAATAGTAACAGTGACACATCTGGGATTTCTTCTCTCTGTTTGTGGTTTTTGTACGTTTTCTATGATTTAAAGAGGAGTTTTTGCTTCAAGCTCTAACTCTAGCTATGCAGTCAGCTCATGATAATTCCTCCTGTTGATAGTCTGTTTGGATCAGATGTGTAATAGATTGACAACATTGCTTTTGGGGCATTTTTATTCATTTACTTTGCACTTTCTTTTATTAAGTAGTACTCAACTACCTTGTGAGGTCTGCTGTGGCTGAAGGAGAAGAAATGAAAGGAAAGATAAGCCACATTTCTGCTGAGTGTATCAAACAATCAACCTTGTGAACAGTGTAGCCTCAGCCACATACAACCTCCTCAGGTACCTTTACAACACTAGTATAGGCTGAAACACTCACCCTTTTCTTGCTGTTTGAGGATAAGCAGGAGATGAAGAAATAAGATGCAAGTAAAGTCCTTCTGAACCTTCAGAGGAAAGAAGGTGAAAGACAGGAAATGGACAGTTTTTTGGTTTAACAGACAAAATGAACCTTTGAACAACTCCAAAGCTGTTTTATTTACATCTTGTATTGTGTTAGTCACCCATCCATCTAAGAGTGGCTGAGTTTTGATAGTTAGGACAGAGCTCAACCCCACTATGACTCCATAGTGAGTTACCAGTTTATTAGGTGCACCAGTACAATCTAAAAGCCTCTGAATTCTTCAAACTAAGTGCTTTTCTGTTTTCTAACAACAACTAAAACCCCTTTTCCGAAAGTGGAATCTGGGAGGGCTTTGTCTTTTGTAGCATTTTCAGAAACAACTTTTTCACTCCACCTTCCAGTGTGGACATTCTCAATATAGAAACACTTTGACGGGGACTGACCAAATTACATACAAGCTAGCACCCTTCAATAAATCACATTTTTGTGTTTCCAATGTTGTTATGAGAAACACCTGCTAATATAATGAAGTGTAGTACAACATCATCACTAACTGTGGTGTTGACTCAGCTTCTCGCTGACATAGTGTCCAAAAAGACCAGGACTGTTCTGTTGGATTGCTGTAGACTGTACACTTGTACCTCATAAACTGGTAAGTCAACGAATGGTCAAAGGCCATTGAGTGGACACAAAGTAGACACAAGATTCATGTAGTCATTCCCATCCTGATCTGAGGAAATACTGCCAGTTCAAGTTAGACCAAGGTTGGATTTGCAGCTCAGAAGCAGAAATGAGAGACGTGGAATTTAAAAAATGTGCTTCTTTTTCATGTTTGATATATCTTGCTTAATGTAGGTAATGATTAACCAAGAAAGAGGTTTGGTTCCAGAAATGTAACCACATAACATTTTCTACTCTTGGATATCTCTTTTTTTGTCTGTGTTTTGGTTCATGTTCCTTCCTGTTTTAGAATGGGAAGGACCCTGAAATTCTCCATTCAGCTGAATGTTAGAGAATTTTTCTCGCCTGTGTTGGTTAAGAAACTTTAGCAGCTATTGACTAACAATGAAATGAGTTGGAAAGTAATGTGTTGGCATGTGCCTGTTATTCCTTGCTTCTTATTCCTCATCTTACCCATCATTACTACATAAATATTGTCGTTTACTCATTTCTATCAGTTATTTTAATTTTTTAAAAACATTTTTTGGGGCATTTTTAAGTTTTTATTATAGTGATAATAAACAAAGGGGAAAAAGAGAGATGGGGAGGTAACATGCAACAAAGGTCCACTGCTGGAATCGAACTGCGGACATTGCAGTTATGTGGCATATGTCTTAACGAGTAGTTTACCATGCCAGTTATTTTCCTTCAATTGTATTTTAAGATGCCTTCTAAAATGTATTTAATTTGAGTTATTTTTGTATTTTCTACTGTTTATACTGTTTTTGATATGCTAATGCTAGAACTTTATGTTTTATACCATGACATTTCTGAAGGCAGACAGGAAGACTTCGTCCAGAGCTAACTGTAGATATCAGACAGGTGTAGGAGGCTAACTCAACCAGAATGCTACTCTACTCTAGTGGATGTTCATTATTTTTGGAACTGGGGTTAACCTATTTTAAGCAATTGATGCTTGGTTATAAAATTAATTCCCACGCTCAGTATTTAGCCCTTGCTGTTGGCGAACTCTGGTGTAAATAGCCCTGGTTAGCTCTGGTCTGACAACTTCATTCTCAAGGAACAAATGTAGGTTTCAAGGTATCTAAGAATGATCTGAGAACTTCTGGTGTGTTCAGACTGAATATGAAACAAATTCGTGCAAATATGGTTGCAGTATTTGTTTATTCATCCCAAACAGCTGGCACAACTCTACAGATGTTAGCTGTAGCTATCTTCTAGCTAGTTTGTAACTACAAATAATGTGTGTGTTTGTATTCAGTTCATTGACTATTCATTCTTTGACTAACCTCAGTTATTCTTGTTATTTTCCGTCAGGTTTCGTCACATGAATTGAAGTCAAACAGCTTTGGGCCAGAGATGTTGTTAGGATCTTGAAACATTGGGGGCTTAGCCCAGCCCAGAAATCTTTACATTTTCACCTCATAATTGCACAATTTTCAAGTTATTTTAGAGTAAAATGAATATAAGATGTGCTCTACCAAAAGTTCCCAGTCAGGTGTGTAGGCTGGCTTTTAGCTGCAGGAGTAAAACCGTCAGAAAAAATAAGAGCCTTGATGTTGATGAAGCCGTCACATTTTGAAAATTGACCAACCCTGGTCTCATAGCTTCTGCTTCTGTTGTGTGACAAGGGCTCCTTTTGAACAGTGACCAATTTGAACTGTGACAAACTGTGCTAACTCTGTGTCTTTCTGTCTATCTGATACTCTCCTCTTCTTCACCTCTGCAGAAGCTGTTTGTTGTACTCCTCATCTCCTCTTCTCTGTCCTCCTGTTCTCTGCTCCTCTCTCCCATCCTGGTCATTAAAACGATGCAATCAGCCACCCAAAATCTAACAAAATCTCTCATTTTTTGATGCTATGAGTAGATCATAAACACACATTATTTATTCATTTATTTTATACATAGACTTAACCAATTATTTCAACAGACCAATCAATATTAGTTTATACAAAAGCAAACCATTAATCCACTATTCCATCCAATAGGGGCTCAGTAGTCATCACTGCTCATTATTCCATATGGGCTGACAGTCACACAACACAGCAGCACTATTGGATGTCAGCTACAGGCCAATATTCAACGCAGCAACAGATGTACATCAATCGGCATTCTGTTGCTATTTATTACTTACTGCAGTGTAATCAATGGATTCTGTGCTCTCTCTCCATCTGATAACATCTATCTTCATGGCCTCATCCTTTCCTCTGTTGGGCTTTTCAGAAATAGTGTGCCTTGTGACAAAAACACTTGAGAACCACTGAGCTAGACTAGCTGACTAGTCACTTCACCAACCTGAGTGTGTAGATAAGGACGTGGCACTCGTCCTGACTCATCTGCTGCTACAGCAATTCCACCTCTTCTAGCCTCACCTGCACCTCGTTGCCTTCATCCTTTTTCTTTCTGAAAAGGTTTCTTATATCCATAGCCTTCAAGGCTTGCCTTATTGAATTAGCTAGCTGTCACCAGATGCCAACAATGACAAGCCCTGTAACCTGTGCGCCGTCTCTCGCGCACTCACACAAAATAGGCACGTGCAGAGTAGTGTGAAGTAGATCTGCTGCTTGACACACGCAGGACCCAAAACGTACTTGTGTTTTTGATCAGTGATGTCATATTATTTTTCAAGGGCTTTGATGCATGATCGTAATGTGATGAATAGATCCGGGGGTACTTTTTTTTTGAGATCCGTGGCTAAAACATTCAGGGCTGTAGCCTCAGACGTCCAGGCCTGATGACGCCACTGAATTTAGCTGAAACATTTTCAACTTATTCAGAAGCTCCGTTCAAGTTTGTGACTGCTTAGTGTTTTTTGTTTGACTTAATACCACCGTGCTGCTGAAATTTTGCTCTATATTGAGTCTGAACTCACCTTTAGTCCTTTGTTGACTGGTTTAATGTGCAAAGGGACAAAGTTAGTTCAGGGCTAACTTTTATCTAATGCTAATAATGCTAATGCTAACCCTGAACTAAAAATGTGCCAGAAAGTGCCGTACACTGCTGGGTTATCCCTTTAAAGTCATAGCTTATAGCTCGTAACTTATATAGTCTTAGAGAGGATGTGCACATGTCATCTGTATAAGAACATTTAAGATTAACAGATTTCACCTTTAGCCTCCCGCATGAAACATTTCACCACTAAAATGTTATTGATATTATTTCAAGAAGCTCCTAAACTGTGGATCTGTTTTTTAAATTCTGCCTGTTTGTATGCTAGTTACTTTATAATATTTAGGCAGAACAGTCTGCAGTACAGATGCAGGCTAACAGTGTTTATTATTAAAAACCCATAATATTTAACTAGAGTTTAACAGTGTATGTCCTCTGGTTCTGATCATTCTGGGACGTTTGAATTTCCCCGTCTGTTGTTGAATATGCTGTGTATTTCTTTGGTTATCCATGTGTATTTATGTAAGATAGTTTTGACTCTCCATTAGTGTAAATACTCTGTATAGACCCACAGCTGCTGACATGATTGTATACTGGGACAGTGAGCTAAAGCTGCGTGCTGCTGCTGGAATTGTTCAGAGCTCTGCTTTGATCCAAAGCACTAACATTCAATGTTAAAACATTCTCTGTGCAACTAAACTAGAGGTCTTTATA
Organism: Thunnus maccoyii; assembly: GCF_910596095.1. Classification (NCBI taxonomy): domain Eukaryota; kingdom Metazoa; phylum Chordata; class Actinopteri; order Scombriformes; family Scombridae; genus Thunnus; species Thunnus maccoyii. The sequence goes on from NC_056543.1 coordinate 192,371, forward strand.
GGTCCACTTGGTTCCTAGTAATCAAGACCCGATCCAGAACCTGAGTTGGCTTTGGTCCAAACTACTCAAGTGTCCACCAAGATAAAGGTAATGCTGTCTATTCCAGCGTCCCTGCCATAAATCCACGCTCAATTGTATGGTAATGCATTATAATGAGAATATTATGTAGATAATATAATATAATAATAGAGTTGGTTCATCAAGATAAACAGTTGGTGGCGCTAATTCTCCAGTCGGTGACATTAAACCAGTCAGTGCTCAAACGATGGAAAACATTTCTGTTAGTTTCATGTATTGATGTGAGGAAGGTTACCGTCTCCTCACCGCTCCACTCTGATCTGATGTTTTCAGCTCTTCCGTGACATTTAAGTCACGTGATTCATGTACGCCAGACACAGACTTTTACACCTCAGACAACAGGAAACACTCATTAAGATATTTTACCTTTTTTAATTTTTGGCATTTCCACTCAGGTTTTTTATGCACAAACTGAAAATGTGCTTAAAAACAGATAGATGCTGTTTCCCAGCATGATTGTGCATCCTTTCCCCCTATAAAAGCTGCATTTTTGTCACATTCACTGTGCTGCAAGCCTCACTTCTTCTGTCAATATGACGTGTTAAGTGCAAGATACTGACATTATTCGAGCAATGCAATGTGGCTGGTGTGTGGTCTAATGAAGGCTTTGTGCATGCCGCCACCTCCAGAACAGCACAACGGAGCTTTTTGTTTAACTGAACTGGAACTACCAAAACAACGTGGAGGAAACCTCCTGCCTTTATGACCCAACAGCAGACAGTTAACATGCAACAACATGTGAGTTTGTGTAGCTTCGTTCTCATGATCAGTGAAATGGTTCAAGTATTTATGTGATCATGAGCAGCAAAGACACATGATAATTACACATTTTGGAGGGAATGGGTTGAAAAGAAAAAAGGATCATCGTTAACATCACAAGTATAAACCAGAATTAAACTTTTTGCTCCCATCGTCCATGTTCTCCTGGTTTTAATGCAGCGTTTGGGGAAAGAGCTGTCAGCAACACAATCAGTGAGTCAGAGATGCCTCATAACCGGCTATTTAAAGGATCATTCTGGTTATTCTCTATTTTTTTCCTTATGTTTGGATCCAACAACGAACTTATCTACTAACAAGTATTGTGTGTGTATCAAAGCCTGATATGTCTTATTCCTGTTGTTGTCACACCGCTGCACTGGGTGACATGTTCTTTCATCATCAAGAGTTTGGTCACGTTAGTTTGTTTAGAAATGGCGCCACTGAGCATGTGCAGTAACACGGTCCTGTTTACAGCTTCATCAGCTTGTTGTGCTACAGATCACAACCTCTGCACTTTGTACTACATTATAAACTTCTAAAAGAACTTCAGTCCAAGTACTTCTGCACAGAGGAATAAGATACATCAGGCTTTGAATACATGCACAATACTTGTTAGCAGTAGCATTCTTTCTGCCGGTCGGGTCACCAAATCGCAGGATCGTCTGGTCCAGCCGTGAATCTGACGGCTGACGCTCTCTGTCCTAATTTACTACTTTGTATGCTTTCATATGGGACCAATTACCTTCACTGCATACTGTTAGTGTTGTATTCTGCAAGCTCAAAAGTCACAATCCTTCTTACTGTAAATCCTGTACATACACACAGTACTCACTCAAAGCATGTCGATGCTTCATCCCAACACGTATATCCATGTCAATGAAAAATCATTAAAAAATATCACAGCTTAAGTTGATAATTATATAAAGTGCAGATGATCCAATATGTCACTGTTTCATTTATGATAATAAATTAAGTTTTCTGCTGTGTTCTGCTTACTTTCTAATTTACTGTTGCTTAGTCATCGTGGCACAAGTATCAGTAAGTATCAATAAAGTTTTATGAGAAGTTGTTGTTGGAAGCAGTAAAATGCAATAAAATACTAATACGTGTGTTTCACTTAATACTTTTAATTTGCAGTACATTAATTGATTTGATTCAGTCTGCGTCTCTGTAGAAGTAATTATTGTAGTTTTTCACTAACGCAACCTCGTACAGAGATTAATATCTACAAGCTGTTTGCATTTGGTGCCAAGCAGGAAAATGTTGTCAGATGTGAGATTTTTTTAGTTTGGTGTAACATGTGTTATTGTTGAATGAGACATGCTGAATTGATGAGTGGATCCTTCCCATTTATTTTTCTGTGCAATAATATCTATTAGTTTGGTAAATTTGGCAGTAAGTGATAAAGGGTCGAGTTTTTAAATGGAGTTTGGTTGAATTCTTTAAACACTGCTGGGTAAAAGTGTTGGTCTATCATGGTACTGGAAACATGTTTAACTGAAGAGTGCATTCTTCCAGTTTATTAAATATTCCCCCCAATATTATTAAATTGCATAAATGTTAAATTGCCATATTTTTGTAATGGAGTTTGGTATGACATTCTTCATAAATCATCAGATATAAGGTACTGCTAAATTAGACAATTGAGGAATATCATATAATATTTTTGAGTATAATTCTCTTCCAGTTTGTTTGTTTGATGTATGTGTGAATGAGACACACTGAACTAAAAAGTGGATCAGTCCTATTTATGAACATTTTAATATTTTCATCAACAGGGTACATTTGGTGGTCAAGTGGGAAAATTTTAAACAGATTTCCAGAAGTCAAATGTTTTCACAGCAGTTTGGTGGCCTGTGTGTTGGTGTGTGCTGTTGTTTAATGACTGCACAATTTAGGAGGGTTTAGTTTGTTTTGGATGTTTTTTCCTCCGATGTCTGTGCATATGGGGTAAGCAGGATTGCTCCTTTTTTTTTTAGAGGAGATGGCTATGTGTGACATGCAGGTTGATGCAGGAAAATATTAAACCGGTGGGTTTGTACATGGAGTTTGGTGTGATGAGTCCATGGATGTATTATAAGTTATTACACATCAATGCCTGAGACAAACACAAAGACACACACTCAGAGGGTCAAAACAGGCAACGTGTCTTCCTGAAATAAAAACTGTTTTTTGTTGTGACCAGAAGCGGAGGAAGACGAGGGCAAGTAGACCGACACATAAGGCTCAATAAAGACCTGGTGAAAAACACTTAGGGGTCATTGATGTGCATCAGTGCATCATACTCACCCTCTGCTCACACCTTCTCTTTACTTTGCTTTTTTTATTGTTTTCAGCTGCTGTTGAGGAAACTCAACACTTGTGCAGCTGTTTTAAATTAAAAGCTTTTACTGTCAAACCTCTGTGCAGGAAGTGTGAAGTGTTTTATTGATGGCAGCTTAACAGCGATGAAAAAAAAGACAAAGTTGAAGCATTTTGAAATTGTTTGTGAAAGAAAACAGTTTTCCTGTTTCAATGGAGGTAAATAAAGAAGTGATGTATGAAGGTTCTCAGAGTGTAGAAAAGAAAGGATTCTTGTGATCTATGTCACATGATCTCAGTAACAGCTGCGGCTCTTTCACGCAGTTACATATTTTTCATATTATGACATTTTCTTATTACATACAAAATTATTTTTTACTCGTATCATTAAGTTTCTTGTTTTTACACAAAATCAACTCATTAAAACAAGAACTTCTTGTTAGAACATCATGTCACTTTATCCTGTCATAGCAATAAATGTCATCATTTCACAAAATTAATATATCTCATTTAACGTTTATATGATCATTTTCTTGTTTTAAGTTATTTGTTACAACAACAGACCAACTAATGTTATAACAAGAAATATCCAAATGCACAATTTCCACTTTCACTATACAGAGAGAACCAGTGAAGAGTTTGGACACATGTACACATTCAAGGCTTTTTCTCCATTTTTTTTTTTTTTTTTTGCTATTTTCTACGTTGTAGAACAAAACTGAGGAGATCAAAACTATGAAATAACACATATGGACTCATGTAGTAAACAAAGTCACCACTGTTTGCCTTGATGACAGCTTTGCACATTATTAGCAATACCTGAACCAGCTTCATGAGGTCGTTACCTGGATAGTTTTCAGTTAACAGGTGTGCTTTGTCAAAAGTCAATTGGTGGAATTTCTTTCCTTCTTCATGTGTTTGAGAGCATCTGTTGTGTTGTGCAGAGGTAGTGTTGGTATACTCCAAACAGCCCTGTTCCACTACTGTAATAATCCATATTATGGCAAGAAACGCTCAGCTAAGTAAAGAGAAATGACCATCCATCATTACTTTAAGACATAAAGGTCAGTCAGTCTGGAACATTGAATGCTTTGATGAAACTGGCTGTTGTAAGAAAGCAAGACCAAGAGTTCCTCTGCTGCAGAAGATATGTATCCCAGAGCCTGAGGGATGGTGGCGTGGTCCTGGGGGTGTCCTGCATTGACATCTCCTCTGGCTATTATTGCTATTATTATTACTAGTCAAATCTCCATTATTATTATCATTGTTATTGTTATTATCGTTGTTATTATGCCTCTCTGTGTCTCTCTCGGCCTCTCTCTCTCTTTCTCTCTCAAACCAACCAGTCACGGCAGACGGACATGTGGTGGAAAAATCTTTCAGATAAGCCAGTGAATCTTAAGATCCTCCACAACACATAATTATTCAAAAATAGTTAAAATACTCAAAAAAGTCAAAATGCAAAATGACTTCAATGCAATTTTAGATTCACTGCATTTTCAGCACAATACAGCATATTGAGGCTGAATCCATGGATACGGACATGGAATGACGAATTCACAAACCCTTGTTTATATTCTCTGTTCAACTCCTCCTATTGTGGAGTTTTTACACATTCTGGTCCAGAACGCAGCTGCACGTGTTCTGACTAAAACTAGAAAAAGAGATCACGTTTCTCCCATTTTAGCTTCGCTGCATTGGCTTCCTGTAAAATCTAGAATAGAATTTAAAATCCTTCTCCTAACTTACAAAGCCCTTAATGGTCAGACACCATCATATCTTGAAGAGCTCATAGTACCCAACCGGTCAAAGCAGATGGCCGCCCACCAAGATCCGGGTTCTGCTTGAGGGTTCTACCCATTAAAGGGGAGTTTGTCACCAAGTGCTGCTCATGGGGGAATTGTTGGGTCTCTGTAAATTAAAGAGTCTTGACCTGCTCTATGTGAAAAGTGCCTTGAGATGACTTTTGTTGTGATTTGGCGCTATATAAATATAAATTAATTAAAAAATGATTGATTTTCACACAATTCCTCTCCCAATGGTGTTACTCACAGCTTTGCAAAATATTATAAAATATGATAAAGAGGGCTGAGGTCAGCTGACCCTTATTGTCACACTGGCCACAATAATATTGCCAGAATGTGCTGTTCCCATGCACCCAGAGTAGAGTGATATTTTTTTATGATTAAAATTATGTGGATGTGCAATATTTTATCTATGACCTTTCCAAAAAGCAAGCCCAGTAGATTTATTTTCTACCGGGTACATGTCATTAAACATCATCCACAGTTAGGGCTGTCACACACAGGTTAAATACATAATTTATATGATTACACATATGTAGGTGATCACATAGTCACACAATTAATTCCCTTTAATGATTAATTATCATATAATTGTCAAGTGATCAATACAAAAAATGCAAAAAAATCCACCACAGCCCCCCACCTAGAGTCCGGTTCTGCTTGAGGTTTCTTCCCGTTAAAGGGGAGTTTTTCCTTGCTGCTGCTCATGGAGGAATGTTGGGTCTCTGTAAATTAAAGAGATCAGTCTAGACCTGCTCTATGTGAAAAGAGCCCTGAGATAACTTCTGTTGGAATTGACTTCAAACTTTTGTTTAACTTTGGCAACATTTCTGATTTGCAAATAGCAAGATTGAGGTTGAGATGTGGATAGAAAACAACTAAATTTCTGGGTGAATGTTTTAAGTAAGTTGTCCATGGTGAGGGGTGATACTGTTTGAAATATGATCAGGATCAGTAACCAGAACTTTAGTTTTATCAGTGTTCAGTGGCAGAAAGCTGGAGGCCATCCAATCTTTCCAGGATGAAACGAAACATATAACTGAGTGTCATCAGCATAACAACGGTAGGACACAGAAACTACCATAAAACACTGAACTAAACTCTAAATGTATTGGAGTAGAGGTATAAAGTACCTCAAAACTGTACTTAAGTACAGTACTTGATTAAATGTACAGTACTTAGAGACCATCATACAAGACATTTATAGACTCAGTGAGTTTCCAGATCCATCTTTGTGGACCATGACATTCAAAACCTTCCTTCATAAGATGATTTTTCATCATGGAGCCCTTCATGACTGATGAGCACCTGAAAAACTTTGCAACCAGCAACCATAAATTGTCATTAGCTGTAGCATTATAGCATGTTGAACATTTTTGATTTTCATGTTTTGCTCATTCCTCCTATTTTTCTATATTTGAAAGTGTTATATGAAACATAATTGACATAAAACCTCAATTCAATGCAGTGAAATTATATTAAAAATGCAAAATACATGTAGAATGAAAGATTATATGGCATCACTGCATGGGAGCAAGAAAAGAGACCAAAGAGACAAATAAACAGAAGGAAAGAACAGGAGTGTAGTGCTGAAATCATGCTTTATTAAATCAGTAATGCATAAAACTCGAGGAGGATGAATATAGTTCTACATCAACAGATCAATTAAATCAAAGTGCAGGGCAAAACTTATTGCTTCTCTTTTCTTTCACAGAAGATGGAATCACTGTGGCGAAGAAAACCCTGACTAGTGACACGGTGAAATGACTAAAAGCTACAAAACACACTCAAACACACAAACACGTTACCTAACTATCCTCCAAGAGACGGCGCTGCTTCTGCACAGCAGAGCTGGCTTTGACTTTCTCTTCATTCATGGCCAGGAGATGTTATTGTTTTGAAAAGCCAATCCAGCCGTCCTGTGCCAGAAACAGCGCTCTTTATTAAAATGAGCTAAAAGCTGAGAGTGCAGGCCGCTCGCACTCTGAGCAGGTCATCAAAATGGTGGTATGACACAGTCAGTCTGAGCACAAGGCCGGTTCATGCTGCTTACATGAGGGTAATGCAAACAGCACTCAGGGTCTTATGTTCATGGTACAATTCACAGGAAACTGTAGTATCGCACGCACAGACGCGTGTCCAAAACAATAACTTTGTCTTTCTGTTTCTGGTTCATAACGTCAACAGGGAGCCTCTCTACCTGTTGAGGCAATCTTAAAGACTTCAACTTACTGTTGAGGCACAGAGTTTAGTTTCTCGGTTTGACAGGGTATTCGTTCCAGGTGAAACTTTCTCCTGTTAAAACATTTGTTCATTTGTTTCTGTTAATATTATTGTCATAAATAACAATGCATACATTTCCCATAACCGTTAAATTCGGCTATATACATTATGTACATGTCACAGAAAAGTGGTTCAAAAATCCTAAGTCATAATTGTCCAATATGGCACATTTTTATAACAACTTTAGACTTTAGTCTAGTTTGGCATAAATTAATGTCAAGATTGGTACAAAAATAGTTCATATTTACAAGAACAGAAATCCAGATATTTATCAAGATTATTGTTACTAATTCACTAAACAAAAAGGTTCTGGATGAGGGGAGCGGGGATATAAATTAACATTTTTTTTTTTTACATGGACCGAATGTGAACGTTGACGGTTGCAGAGTCAGACCCAAACTCGTTAGACAGTCGGAGGGTGTATGCTCCGGCGTCATCCTCCTTCACCGCAGAGATCATGAGGGTGGAGAGGTCGGCGGTGTTCTCTACGTGGTACCTCTCGTCTCCGTTAGGTAGGGTCCGACCTAAGCGGACCCACTGCACGGAGGGGGCGGGGTCTCCAGAGATCACCCCCGCCACCTTTAGGGACTTCCCCGGCTCGGTACTGACATCCTCTGGAAGAGCTTCAATCTTTGGTGGAGTGCCTATTAATGAAGAGAGGAACGACATCAGTGACGATGGTTTTGAATATGTGACAATGATGAAGTCTTACAGTAACACAGTTTAATATTTGACACATGTCTTAACAATCCAGTCACAGAAATAAGCCACAGTTTTCATCAAAATGTCAAAATCCAGGCAGGTGGTTTAACATCAATTACTGCAATTTTGTCATTTTTTGAAATCGTTATAGACTCCTCCATCCTGCTTGTCAGAAAATACTCTGCTGTACAGTAAAATATATTTTTACCCATTTAAAAAGTGCAACCCTATTCCTTCAACTAAACAAAGATGTCGTATGCAAGAAGAATTTATCAGCTTGTTAATCTGGTGTTACATTCTTAGCTACAAGGTGATATTTTCGCAAATATAGTTTTTATTTTCCTTGGATGGTACAAGACAAGTGAGATGAGTAAATTGCTTTCACCTCCCATCTTTGCTTGAAGGATTAGTGCCTGGCAAAGCCAAATTTATTTGCTTGTGAACTATCTCAAAGCTTGGTGCCTACTTGCAGTGCTACTAACTAGTTATATCCTAATTTAGCCTGGAATATTAGTTTAGGAAGACCTTAGGCTTTTCCTGAATCCACAATAAACCCTTATACATGGATGTAGTTACACATGTAAGAAAACTAAAACAAAATATAGATAAAGTAAATGGACAGTGACCAGCCCTTAAAGTTGCACCTTATAAAACGCACAAACATCAAATTTACTGAATTTACTGTGCAGCTCACTGATTTTTTTTCCACACAAGCAGTAAACAAGAGGCTTTAAGGATTTCTTTTCTATGTTTTACATCCGTTTGTACTTGACAAAACCTGAGGGTTATTTCTTTGTGCAAAACAAATCTTACACAAGCATCATTCATCTTTACTTACAGGACAATCAGATAATTCAAGGCCCACCTCCTATTACACTGTGGAAGTTACAGATTCAGGCAAATTTTAAAATGCATCTCACCTCTTTTAACCCCTGTGGTGAGGGACCTCATTGAGGAGGCGGCCTCGACATGCGAGTGAGCAGACATTTCCATCATTTGGCTGCTGGAGCTCATGGAAACCATTGACCCAGCCATCATGGCAGACATGCTAGTCGCAGACATGCTCTCAAACGAATGCTCGGCAGCAGCAGAGCGGGAGCTGCTGCTGTAACTGCCGGCCTGCATGGAAGCTGCCTCCATGTGAACTGACGAGGCTGAGAAACTTTTCTGAATGCTGGCAGCAGCATCAGTAGTAGCTCTTTGCTCCACAATAATCATTTTTGTTGGTTCCTCAACAAGAGCTGCGAGAATGCAAATGATAAGCACACGGGTCATATCACAATGTTTACAAGTACAGTATACTGTAAGCAACTGTGTATGTAGAGTCATCGTACACAAGTGCTCAAGTGCCTTGGATTTCCACTTAAAGGTTTGAAAAGTTGAACCAGATTTCAGATGTTTGCTCACAGGACACACTGATGTTTCCTGTGAGCAAGTTAGTGCAATCCAAGTTCCATTTTTTAGTATTCATGCCAACTAAACCCACTGAGATACAGTGGGTTTAGTTGAGGGTTTAACTGAAATGCAGTGGCAACTTACTGAAGACGTTGAGGGAGGATGTTGCAGAGCACTGTCCAAACTGATTTCTTGCTTTTATTGTGTATTTCCCACTGTCTGCAACCGTGGCTTCACATATCTCCAGAGTGTACAGATTTTTAGAGCGGCTCAGTCTAATGTTGGATGTGACTGATATCTGCAAAGAAAGAGTGTTATGGTAACTCATGTACAAGGGTTTCTGTTGTTTTATTTGTCTTCACAGTAGTCTGAAGATCTGAGATTGTGTGTATCAATAGTCTTAGCACAGGCTCAGAAACAAATAACCTGTAGAAAGTACTCACCAACATGTTGTCTTTCAACCACTCCACTTCAGGGGATGGCTCTCCTGCAATCTCGCAGGTGAATTTGACATTTTGTCCCTCATTCACGTTCTGGGACCTGGGTTGCACCAGGAAGTGGGGTGCATCTGAGCGCTTGGCTGTGATTGTGGTGTCAAACTGACACCTGACCAGGCCGTGCTCTGTTTGAGCCTGACAAGTGATGATCCCCTGTTCATGCTGGCTGACCGACCGGACGGTCAGGGTTTGATCGTGTCCAGACACTCCGTATCTGTATTGCTCTGAGTTGGTCAGTTCGACCCCATTCAGGATCCACCTGATGTCGGAGGCCCCAGGGATGTTGGCCCTCAGAGTCAGAGACTGGCCCTCTGTAATGGACATCTGGCTGTGGGAGGATGTGACCTCTTTCACAGAGGAGAGGACTTCCTCATGGACCAATTCCTTTTTCATGACTTCCTCTGAGATACCAGCTTTTGTTTTGGAGCCTAAAAGAGAGACAAATTTGAGACTTCAAGGCAGGAAATTGTTTGAAAGTTTGTGTAGCTGCAGGTTCAAGAAGGAGAATAGTTTTAACAAGCTGGTATTATCTTACCTCGTACAGTGACTGTGCAGGTTGTTGACACTACTCCAGCACTGTTGGTAGCTGTGCACTTGTACACCCCACTGTCAGAGACCTCTGATTCATAGATCTCAAGATGTGCAGAGCTGTGCTCTTCAAAGATTTCATACTTCCCACCCTGAGACAGAGCCTGTCAATCAGAGAAATATAATTCATTTACTAACAAATACTAGATTCTTCCATTCTTTTTTTATCTATAAATAGCTGAAAATTATATTTTGAGTTTTAAAAAACATCACCTTTCCATCCTTCATCCATGAGATTGCAGGTCTGGGCTCTCCTGCCACCTTCACTGAGAGTTTGACAATAGAGTCAGAGGTTGCAGTGACATCACTCAGCCCAACAGAGAAGTTCGGCTTCTTTTCAACAGTTGGTGACATCACTCTTTTTGGTGACTTGATTGGAGAAGTAACTCGTTCCTTCTCAGACACAGTTGGGGATTTTGGGGTGGGGGATTTTGGAGTTGGGGACTTTGGTGTTGGGGACTTTGGTGTTGGGGATTTTGGAGTTGGGGACTTTGGTGTTGGGGACTTTGGTGAGACTGGAGACTTGATTCTCTGAGGTGACTTGATTGGCTCAGGGGACTTGACTCTCTGTGGAGATTTGATTGGTTCAGGGGACTTGGCCTCTGGAGAGACGGCTCTGGCGGGGGAAGCTACTTCCTCCTTAGACTCAGACTTGCGGATGGTCAGAGTGAAATGTGCTTCTTGTTGGCCACCAGCATTTTCCACCAGCAGAGTGTAGCTACCTTCATCTGACATCTCAACAGCGGAGATCTCAAAGGAGGAGCTGTACTGAGTAGAGACAACATGGTGACGTGCAGAGTAACCAACAACTTTTCCTTCATGCATCCAGGTGATAAAAGGTGCAGGTTCACCGTCTACATCACATTCAAATCTGGCGATGTCTCCCTCCTCCACAGTCAAGGACAGTGGTTTGGTCAGGATCTTGGCAGGGACACTAGGCTTCACCTTTGACTTTTCAACAACAGTCGTGGTTTCCTTCACTGCTTCACTCACTGTCTCCTTCACTGTTGTTTTAGAGGAGACGTGATACACCTCTGTTCTGGTCATCTCTGGGAGATGGGAGGATGGTGGTTCCTCATCTTTGCGGAACGAAGAGAAAGCAGCATATTCTTCTCCTGTTACATCCAATGTGGCATAGTCAGAAGTCTCTCCCTTGGCATTCTTGCAGACCACACGGTAAGTGCCTGAATCTTCAGTCACACAGTTGATGATATGGAGAGTCAGAACTCCACTCAGGTTGCTTATGTGGTATTTGCTGCTGTGATGAATCTCTTTTCCATTGTGGTACCACTTAACCTCAGACTCAGGTTTGGACTGGACATTCAAGGTGAACTTTGTGTGGGAGCCATAGGGAACACGATGAGATCGCATCCTGATGGTAATACGTGGGGCGTGGTCAAGGCTAAAGGGACCCTGTGTCACCACCTCCACCTTCCTCTCCACTGACTTCCTCTCTGATCTCAGAGTCTGCTTCCTCTCTTCATACCTGGACATATAGTCAACTTTAGGCAGGGCCACTTCTGTCTTGACAGCCTTTTCCGGGGTAGGAGATCTCCTCCTCTCCACTTCTGGCATTGGGAGCTTCTTGATTGTTTTAGGAATAAATTCAGAGGTAATAGTGGTCAGGTACTCAGATTCAGTGCTCTCAGAGACTGTTGCAACAGAGACAGTCTTTTCCTTTCTCGAGCTTCGAGTCTTCTCCTCAAAGTCCATGCGTTTGAGTTGGCTCTTGTAAGAGGAGATTCTCTGAGAAGTACTATGTGGGCGCAGCAGCTCCTGATCTTCTCTCTCCTCATACACTCTCGTCTTCTGTCTTGGAGGTTTGTATGTGGCTTTGTCATGACGCTGGCGGAGCTCAACAAAACTTGGGCCAGCCTCATATTTGGATGGAATTCGGTAGGAGTCATATCTGTGGATCTCTTCTCCCTCTTCATCATCACTGTAGACTATTCTGGGTGATGATGGACGCAGGGCAGACAGCTCGAAGCGAACAGGGCTGAGGCTAGGTGGAGAAGCAGAGTAGCCAAGCTCCAGCTCTTCTTCCAGGCGAAGCCTCTCCTCCTCAGTTCTCTTCATGGACAGATACTCATTCACAGGCAGCAGGAGCTCCTCGTCTGACAGGTCACCCAGGGACCTCCTCCTGATCCTGTGGTAGGCCTCTATCTCAGGGGAAGGAGTGCGCTGCCTTGCAGGCCTCACTGTCTCCAGATCATCCTGAGTCATGGATGAGATGCGCCACCTAGGTGCATAGTGGTCCTTGATCCTGTAAGGCACTTCATAGAACTGCTCCCACCTGGAGAGGCGAATACGTTTCATCCTCTTCTGCTTAATTTTTTCCATGGGTTCAGGGAACTCATATTGATCCCGCAGTTTCTTGTACCACTTCATATCAGAGAGGGGCCTGAAGTGTTTGATTTCCACATCCTCCTCAAGAACAGCTGGGTTAATGACACGAGGAGTGGGGACAACATAGGGCATACGCAGCCTCTTTTCCTCTGCCCGCTTCTTCCTTTCTTCTTGTTCTTTCTGTATCTCAGCCTCTGTCTTCTCACCCTTCTTAGTTGTCACAGCAGGTTTGAACATGGAGGCTGCTTCCCTGACAGCATGTACTGCTGCAGGTGGTAGAGGCAGGACATCAGTGCCAGCCAAAATCTGAGACAGCCTAACCTTTTTATCTAATTTCTCTTTTCCAGCCATTGCTTCCCTCTCCTTTCTACTTGGCTCATACTCCTTCTTCACATGAATGACGGGCTCTACTTTGAGCGTGGCCTGGCAACTGGCAGATCCAGCAGAGTTGGTAGCAGTAACTCTGTAGACGCCAGAGTCTTCACGGAGAGTGTCTTTGATGTGGAGAATGAAATAATCCAGACCCTCATGGACAAGCTCAATAGATGGTCCAAAGGCTATAGGAGTGCCATCTTTCTCCCACTTGAGTGTGGGATGGCCAGATACTCTGATCTCAAAGCGCACGTTCTGGCCCTCCCTGCACTCAACATTTGCAAGCAGACGTTTGAACATGGGCCTCAGGGTGAGGTCTGCTGGTTTAGGTCGGGGAACAACAGTAAGACGAGCCTTGCAGCTGTCATCACCATACCTATTGCGGGCCACAACACTGTACTCAGCATCATCATCATCTTCAAGGTCGTGGATAATCAGCTGGTACAGGCCTTTGTCACTGATGAAGGTGTATTTTCTGTCATCATATCCAGGGATGAGCTTCTGTCCAGACTTGTGCCAGATGACGCGAGGCTCAGGGTGAACAGTGATGGTGACTCCAAAGCGGATATCCTCTCCAATGTAGGCTGTACGGTTAACCAGAGGAAGGGTGAACTCTGGTGGCTTCTGAAGCATTCTGGCAGTGTCAATTCTGCGCTTTGTTTTCTTGACCACACGGGCAGTGAAGAAGTCACGGTAAGATCTGACACCATTGATAAACAGCTCTACATAGGCACTGTCCTCACCATACTCATTCACAATCTTACATCTGTATGTGCCATCATCTGCTCTTGTGACCTTGTTGATGGTGATTACAGCCACACCTTCATCATATTCAATTTCATATTTGTCACCAGCTTCAAGCTGCCTGACACCACAGTACCATGTCACTTCAGTGGTGCTGTCATAGTTTTCAATGTTGCAGGTGAATTTCACATTGTCTCCCTCATCCACTACTGCATGGCTAATCTGGCCACCAGCTGGACCATGCTCAAATGGAGCGATCTTAACCTTGGCGACAAAGACACCACGCTGGGACCTGATGGAGCCACCACTGGCCACGCGGGCTGCAGAGATGACAGTGTTCCACTCTTTCCTCACCATGGTCTGGTAGTATCTCTTATGCCTGACGGTATTGATTGCTCTGGTGCTGATCTCCTCTGCAGGCTTGGTCAGCCAAGGATGTGCCTGAGCCTCAGCAGCAGTCATACGGTGTTTACGTTCCTTTGTCATTAGGCGGTCTGTGAAGTCTAATGCGTCAACACTAACGTGCTTGAAGCACTCGTCATCATAGCTGTATGCTGCATTGGAAATGTTGTCAATCATCTGTTGGTTGGTTTCAGCCGTGAATGGATTAAGTCCACTTATGAGCACATATGCAAGGACACCAACAGACCACATGTCAGTGACAGTGCTAACCATGTCATTCTGGTGGATCTCAGGGGCAGCGTACTCTGCAGTGGTATACTGAATCTTGATTTGGTCTCCAGGAGTGAGGTGTCTGGACTGGCCCAACTCAATAATCTTTACACTAGAGCTGGTTCTAGATGTGTACACAATGTTCTCAGGTCTGATATCAAAGTGTCCATGGCTCTGTTCATGCAGGAACTCAAGAGCTGAGCATACCTGCCGCATGTAGTTAACAATCTCACGCTCATTAAGCTCAAACTCAGCTGTGTTGAGACGCTCAAAGATGTCCACACCTGAGATGAAGTCATAGATCATTACCAGTTCCTCAGGGCTTTCGAAGGATTCATGGAGGAGGAGGAAGTTAGTGTGTTTGGCCACATTCAGTGTTGCAATCTCCTTCTTGACTATTGCCTGATCGGCACCTCTCACCTTGACAAACTTAGCCATGTAGGTCTTCTCAGAGTTAATGTCAACACAGCGGTGGACAATGCCAAATTGACCTCTGCCCAATTCTTCTGCAATTGCATATTTTTTGTGCAGATTCTTGGCATCAGAGTGTTGAGCCTTGCCCGAGGGGACATATCCGGTATCATCAACCTCCCTGTCATAGAGCAGAACTCTGGATTTATCTTCCTTGGTCATAACAGGTCCGCTAGTCTCAGATGGAGCACTCTGTCCAAACTTATTCTCAGCTATGACTCTGAACTGATAGCTGGTACCTCCGAACAGATTGATAACAGTGTAGCGGGTGTCACGTGATTGGGCAACACGCTGCCACATCTCAGCAGTGGTGGGGCACTTCTCAATGATGTAACTGATCACCTTGCTGCCACCATCATTTGCTGGGGCCACCCAGTTCAGTGTGACAGAGTCCCTGGAGACATCACTGGCTTTGATACCACGTGGAGGATCAGGCACATCGGCCACATCCAGTTCAACTGTCTGCTGGTCAATGCCAAATCTGTTCTTGGCACAGACAACATAGAAACCAGCGTCCTTCTTCTCCACTCCGTTGGTAAACACCAAGGATGTGAATGATCTGGTGACGATGACCTGGTAGTGGCCGTTGCTGTCTATAAGATCTTGTCCCTTCTGCCATGTGATGACAGGATCTGGTTTGCCACTGAAAGGAATCTTGATATTGACCACTTCTCCACGAAGGGCAGGGATGGCTTCCTTGTCCTTCAGGTTCTTGGGCAGGTTGATCTTGGCAGGGACTAGAAATTAGAAAGAATAGTTTGAATTAAAGGACATGTTTTCATTTAAAAATGTGTTTAATATGTTTACATAAGTTTTATAAAAGTGTTTTGAAAAAAAAAAGATCTACTTTGAGTAACTGGGTATCTGTGAGCTTACTTTCAACATCTAGAGAGACTGTAGCACAGATGGAGCCTCCCTGGTTGGTGGCCCTGATCTGGTACACAGTGGAGTCTTCATCATCAACCTCAGTGATGACCAGCTGGTGATAGCCTCCCTTGAATTCTTGAATCTTGATTTTCTTTCCATCAGAGTGGATCTCTTTTCCTCGTCTGAACCATTTAATCACAGGCTTGGGCTGTCCTGTGATCTTGCAGACAAGGGTAGCATTGCTCTTGTACTTGACACTCATGTTCCTCAGCTCCTCCTTGAAGGCAGGAGCACGGATGTCAATGGCTGTGGCTGGAACCATGGGAGTGGTCTCCTCACTGTAGTCGCTTTGTCCTCCGAGGTTCTCGCATTTCACTCGGAAGATGTGCTCAATGCCCTCAGTCAGATGCTTGACGGAGAACACCGTCTGTTTGATCTCATCATGGGTCACCGGAGTCCATTCCGTCCATTCCTTCTTATCTTTCTTGTGCTTCTTCTCAAGGCAGTAGCTCTTGATCTTGGAGCCACCATCGCTGAGTGGAGGTTTCCAGGAAACCACACAGGAATCCTTGGTGATTCCAGAAACAACTGGTGACAGAGGTGGTGATGGTTTTTCTGTGGACAATAATATTTAAATTAGTCCTTCTGCACAGTGTATATGGGCATCTTCTTTCATCAGAATTGTTATGATGTATCACTGTTCAATTATTCTTGCATTGTAGTTTTAAGACAAGAATTCATTATCTGCATTTCTGTTCTCACTTTAAGTACTATATAAATAGTTGCTGGATCAAACTTACCCAGCTGGCTCTTGATAAGGATAGGTGAAGTGAGCTCAAGTGGTTCGCTGTTGCCATAGCGATTCTGGGCGTACACACGGAAGAAGTATCCAGCACTGTCAGTAAGGTTGGGCACACGGCAAGATGTGCCATTGATGGATGATGACACCAGTTCCCATTCAGCGCCCTCCTTGTCCTCGCGCTTCTCCACAATGTAGTTGGTAATCATGCAGCCTCCGTCGTCCTTTGGAGCCTTCCAGCTGATGATGACAGAGTTCTTCAGGAGGGCGTCCAGGACAATGGGACCCTGAGGTACATCAGGTTTGTCTGGAAACAGAAGTATTAGATATTATTTGTAAATTCAATAATGCCATATTTACAGATGCATTCTTTGTTACAGTGCTATAAATTTTAATGAACATACCATAGATTTCAACATTGAATGCTGTGTCAGCCCTGCCATAGTGGTTGTGCAGTCTGATCCTGTATTTCCCGCCGTGGATTCTGCGCTGCACATTCTTGATGACCAGGTGAGTGTAGTGTTCTGTGGTCTCAATGCTGATATCCTCTGTATTCTCCAGGGTCTTTGCTCCATGGAGCCACATGATCTTTGGTTGAGGACGTCCAATATAGACGACATGGATGCGTAGGGTGGTTCCAAGGCCGGCATAGTAGGTGTCTTTCAGCGGGTAGTCGGGGTGGAAGGATGAAGCAGCCTCCAATACTAGGACCCCTGTTGATTCAGCCTCTCCAGCATCGTTGATGGCCTTGCAGGTGTACTCTCCCTCATCCTCCTGTTGATCAGTCATGATGGACAGGGAGTGGTTGCGGCCATCAGAGCTCATCTCGTACTTGAGGGACTCGACAATCTCCTTGCCACAGTGGTACCACTTGATGTCAGGAACAGGCCTGCCAATAATCTGGCACTTCATGACGGCAGGCTGTCCAAGCTTGGCAGATACTTCATCCATTTCCTTTCTCAAGCTTGGTTTTGTTTCCACTACAAGTAAAAATCAAGGGGGTATAATTATGAATGTGCCTGACATGTCTTACATTCAGTAATGTCTATGTCAGAGTAAAGTCACTCTGAATAAATACAGTATAGGCTTACATTAAGTTTTCACATATTATATTACAGCATACTCACCACTCAGTTTGGTCTTGATGCATGTGGCAGTCCTACGAGGTCTGCTTGTTCCGGTCTCATTCTCGGCAAACACTCTGAACTCATACTCGGTGGCCTCAGCCAATCCAGGCATGGTGAACTGCATTTCCTTCAGCCTCTGCTTGTTGCACTTCTTCCAGGTGCTCTCTATGGACTTCCTGTACTCCACCCAGTAGCCCAGGACCTCCTTTCCACCATCACACTCTGGAGCTTGCCAGCGGATGGTGATTAAGTTGTTTGTGACATTAACTGTGTCAATCTCGCCTGGTTGGCTTGGCTTATCTGGAGGAAATGAAAAACAAAAAAGTTAGCTCACTTAACAGGGTTTTAGTTGTTTTAGTGACTTATTAACACCATCTTTTCCTGACTGTATCTTTTTTTAATCCTGATTTAGTTGTCTGTAAACTCTACTGAGAGAGTATATGTTCCATTCAAATATTGGAAGTTGTCTTGATCAATTTTTCATTCATTCAAATCTTTATTTATACAGGGTCGGCCATTGAGAGCACGCTCTCTTTTGCAAGGACACCATAATTAGAATACAAATATAAAAGATAAGAAACAATAATTGGCAAATACAAAAAGCAAATATGAACAGATAAGCAATAAGCATCATTAAATATATGAAACAAAAAAGCAATATATAAAATCAATAGAACACATAATATAAAACATATTAAGGCAATAAAAGCAATATATGCACGTAGAAGTTAAATCTCAATTAAAACAGAAACATTCACACTGCCCCGTGTCAGCTAAAAGGGATTTAAAATGATTAAAAGGGATTAGTTCGTCTAATTTTACTTCTTCTGCAAGTTGTTCCACTTGTGTGAAGAACAATATTTAAAAGCCAATTTCCTTGTCTCAGTGCTAACGTGTTGATTTTCAAGGACCAAATAGTCTTGGGACTTAGTGGGACCCAAGATAATTTCACTTAAATTTACTCTGAAATATATAATATTTACATTAATTTTCCATGTCCATGACTTACCGAATGGATCCTTGCATGTGACTGGGTCAGACACCGGTCCAGCCTCGCTCTCACCAATGTCGTTGATGGCAACAATGCGGAACTGGTAGTCTGAGTCAGGGGTAAGTCCAGGCAGAGTAAACATGGTGGAGGTGATCTTGGTCTCGTGACGGGACCATGTCTCAGTGGACACCTCTTTGTACTCAACAAAGTAGCCAGTGATGGCAGAACCACCATCGTCCTTTGGTCTGGACCAGGCCAGAGCCACAGAGCTCTTGGTAATGTCCATGATTTCTGGTGGGGTGCTTGAAGGCTCGGGGGGACCTAGTTTGAAAAACACAGATTTTTGATTCGTCTCTCTCTATTTGTAGTTGTATTATGCTTATGAAATTAATATTGATTATTTCAGTTAGATTAGATTCGGTCAGTGATAGAAAAGGAAAGAGAAAGATATGTGTAATATTAATTTGAATGCGTACATGGATGCATTGTTGTTGAGATTTGGAGGGTATATAAATGTGTGTATTCTGCCTTAAAAATCACACGATGATTACATACTGTTCAAAGACACTTGAGAAGAATACTTACAGAGAGGAGTCTTGGGTACCAGGGGCTGCTCAGACTTGAGAGAGGCACTGATACCAAAGGAGTTTTCAGCCGTGACCTTGAAGTGGTACTCGGTTCCTTCCTTCAGGCCCTTGACAACCAGGTGAGTGTCAGTCACTCTGGAGTCCACAGTGTACCAGGCGTGTCTGGTGGCCTCTCTTCTTTCCACGATGTAACCCAGGATCTCTGAGCCACCGTCGTCAGTGGGCACCTTCCAGGACACCTTGACAGAGTTGGCCTGAATCTCTTCAAAGGTCAATGGGCCTTCTGGAGCGCTTGGGCGGCCAATGACCTTCACCTTGATTTGGGCCTTCTTCTTGCCAACCCTATTTTCGAGCAGGAGGTCATACATGCCAGAGTCACTCCTCTCAGCTCCCTTGATAACCAGCTCACTGGTGTCCTCAGTGGAGGCAATCATGGCCGTGGCAGAGATTGCACCACTGTCCTTTGACCACTTGCAGGTTGGGCGAGGTTTACCCTTGATGGGAACAGAGAGTCTAACCACTCCTCCCTGGCGGACCGTGTACACATCTTTGTATTTCAGCTCCAGGTCATAATCAGGAGATTCTGGAGAAAGGTGACAGTGAAAGTCAGTTTTCAGCTGTATTAGTTCCATAAAAATAAAAATATCTTACTGCAGCTGTGTGTAGTTATTGCTATGTCTGTATCCTTACCAAGCATCTCAGTGACAGTGACAGTTCCTGGTACTTCAGCAGGCTCTCCAGAGCCACCAGCGTTGCAGGCCATCACACGGAATTTGAATTCCTCTCCTTGAGGCATGTTGGTCAGCGTGTACTCGCAGATCAGAGATGGCGTAGTGTTGCACTTGAGCCAAGCCATGGTGCCCACCTTCTGCATCTCAATCAGGTAACCATCCACTCTTGCGTCTCCCTCGTCATCGGGAGGACTCCAAGCCAGCGACACAGATGTCTTGGTAGTATCAGTGATCCTCGGGTTCTGAGGACAGCCGGGTGGATCTGAACGGAAGAGAACGAAGAGAAACATGTTAGTATTTCTAGCTTCTGCTTTGAATGTTTTATCTTTTCTTTACATGAAAAAGGTAATGATTCAAACAGATGATTCTATACTTGCACTTCAAAGTTTTCACCTGCTATAACTATATACATTATTTGCTGTGAACTTTCTTTCTATCACATCATTTTTAAAGATCAAATATAAATAAATCTGTGGTTCAGGGTATATGCAGGAATCCTGAAGTTAAAATTAATACCTTTTCAGAACTTTTTTAAGACCCTTTACATACATTTTGAGACCCCAAGACTGAGCAAGGAAATCTGGCCCAGGTCCTTCACATAACGGTTGTCCTTTTCAGATGATGTCAAATCTAGCATGATTTCATAAGTGACGACAAAAAATCCCACTACACACCTATTAAATAATTATATTCAGCCAAACTTTAGTATACAACCTCTTTGGACAAATATACATATTGAAAACAAGCTATAAAACTTACTTCCTTGGAAAATGGCATTTAAGACATTTTAATACTTTGTAAGGGCCTTATTTTTCGTTAAATTGATTTATCAACTTTTATTACTTTTTAAGACCCCACGACACCCTGTGTTTGGATCAGTTTCCTCACCAATAGGATCTGTTGCCACCGCTGGTTTGGATGGTAGACTTGGTTTGCTCATTCCTCTGGCATTGATGGCGATGATTCTGTGTTCATATTCCAGGCCCTCGATCAGCTCAGTTGACCTGTATCTAGTCATAGTGACGGGGTTCTTGTTGGCATGCACCCATCTGTCAGACCTCACTTCTTTGCGCTCAATGATGTATCCAGAAACCTCAAGCCCGCCGTCTTCCTCTGGCGGCTCCCAGGCCACAGTCATGCCGTCACGAGAAACATCAAAGATGGTTGGTCGGCCAGGAGGTCCGGGCACGTCTGTGAAGGGTGGACATCATGTTACCATACTGTTGGTGTACAGAGAGTATTGTAATCTCACCTAAATGTGTAATCATGCTTAAAGAAAAGCAGAAGTCTTACTTTTCAAGCTCTTGCAAGTGACGATCTCAGACTGCAGGAATTCTCCGGTGCCATAGTTATTTACAGCAGCTGCACGGAAAACATACTCATCTCCCTCAATAAGGTTCACGAACTTGAAGGTCGGTCTACTGACAGAGTCACAGACGGGCACCCAGCCTGGTCTGTGGGCGTCACGCTGTTCCACTGCGTAGCCACTGATGGGAGCTCCACCGTCTCTGACTGGAGGATCCCAGCTGCAGGTGACGGTGGTGGCATCGATCTCATCGAACCTGATGGGTCCCGTTGGTTCATCAGGTTTGGCTGAGAAAAGGAGAATCAGTTTAAGTGGTTACAGTGAAATACTTTATGTTCTTCCTTTCACTTTATGCAACAGGGTCCATATTACATTACCATAGAAAATAATACAAATTTACTGACTAAAAGGGAAATGTTAATTAAGTAATTGGTATTGATTACCTGTGATGTTGTCAATATAAAAATGAACCAACTTGACTCCAACATAATCTACTCTTAATAAGTATCAGCACTAAATAATCAAAATAAAATAATAAATTATGGTGATTTCCTTACAGAGGATGACGACCTTGATGACCTCTTTGATGACACCAACAGCGTTCTTCACCTCCAGGGTGTAGTTACCGGTGTCATTGATGGTGGTGTCCGACACAGTCAGTTTAGAGAACTTGCCAGTGCTCTTGATCTTGACACGGTCAGAGACTTTCATCCTGTTATCGCTGAAGTACCAGAAACAGCTGGGAGGAGGCCTGCCAATGATTGGCAGGTCCAGCTCCAGGGTTTTGCCAGCCAGAACATTGACAACCTTCTGAGGAATACTGGAGAAATCCACCGCAGGCATCACTGGAAGGGGAAGAAAAAAACAAAAGTTATATTATTGCAAATTCCGTGAAGAGTTGTGAATTAGATTGTGAACTGAATTGTGACATATACTGCTTGACGCCCATGCCTGCTATTATTATTATTAGTCATATTTCTTTTATTATTATTATTGTTATTATTGCTGTTATGATGCTTCTCGGTGTCTCCCTCTTGGAAATCTCTGAATCTCCAATATGTTCAGAGTTGGGATCTCTTAATTTCCTTGACAATCATGTTTTTATTTTTATTTTTTTATTTGCCAAAAATATTTTCCGAGTGTATTAAGTTTGACTAAAAGCAGTATAATCTTGTGTCTGTTACCTCTTTGTTCCTGCACAGTGACAGCTGTAACAAGCTCCTTTGGCTCGCTGGGGCCTCTGCTGTTGACCGCACTGATTCTGAACAAGTACTGCTCCTTCTCGTTTAGCTTCTCAATGGTGTGCTCAAAGTCTGTTATCTTCAGCGTGGCCACCTTCATCCACTTGTCGGTGCCAACCCTACAGGCCTCAATGACGTAACCTGTTAGCCTGCTGCCTCCATCGTGCTCAGGTTTCTCCCAGCCCAATGTGACAGTGCTCTTGGTGACATCAATCATCTCAAACTTGTGTGGTGGCAGAGGCACCTCACAAATCAGGATGAGGTCTGGAGTCTCACAGGGTTCACCAACACCATAGATGTTTTCGGGGAGTACACGGAAGTAGTACAGCATGCCCTCCATCAGGTTATCGATCTTGTAAGAAGTCTTGCTGCACTTGGAGGTGACGGTCTTGTAGGCTCTCATGGAGGCCTCACGCCTCTCGATGATGTAGTTGTTGACAGGAGCACCGCCGTCTACGGCTGGGGCATCCCAGGAAATGGTGGCAGACTCCTTGGTCAGCTCCTTGATCTTGATTGGTCCAGTTGGTCCAGGAGTATCTATAATAATAAACATAATTTGTTATCAATAATGAAAAAATCAAGCAGGTATTTTCAGATAAATACTGGGGCCTAATGAGAGACCATCTGTTAACTTGGAAAAAACACAATTTGTCTGCAAAAAGACAAAACAAATAATTTATTTTCTAAGGCCTTTCGGGCAGGAGACAAATTCTGTTTTTTTAATTTCTGTGTCTTATAAGTGTTCTACAGTATTGTAATACTACATGGTAGAAATGTTTGTCTACTATTTTAAAGTCAAAACTGCTCCACCAAACAAAAATCTGCTCAAAGATTGCCGGCCAACCTCTTGAGAAACTTTGAGAATCAGCCTACTATAATAACATATTAAGGCTGGCCAACAACATTATCTCTGACACCAACCATGTCCTGAACAGTCCATATAAATTGCTACCACCGAACCAGAGATACAGGCTTCCACTATTTATAGGGTTAGGCTGAAGCACTCTTTTTTGTATACCAGTCAATCCTAAAATTAAATATGGAGCTTAATCCCAGATCAAATGTAAATTGAAAGGCCTTGAATATTGTCTTTTGTAACTTGTAACTTTTGACTGTAATGTTATGTGACATTATTAAAAATGATTAAAATATTTTTTGTCTTTTCTGTGATCCTGCAAATGGAGCTGCTGTGGTGCAAGAAAAATTTCAGACTTGATCTGACAGTAAAGTATTATCAATCAATCAATCAGTATAGTTTGTAGTTAAAATCTAAACTTTCGAAAATGTAGCACATCACATACAATCAGTGTCATGATGATAGATAAATAAGTAATTATCAACTTACCATAGACCTTGACCAGAATGTTGACTTCCTGTTTCCCAGCAGAGTTCTCAGCTACCAGCGTGTACTTGCCGGCATCGTAGCGGTGGACCCTATCGATGATGAGTGTGGTGGATGTGTTGGTGATGTCAATGAAGCCTCGGTTGTGGAGGTCAACACCAGGCTTGCTCCAGGTGATGGCGGGAGCAGGACGGCCAGTGACATTTACGAACATGCGCAGGGAGCCGCCAGCACGCAGGCAGATGGTCTTCTTCAGGTCATCATGGAGCTCAAAGTCAGGAGTTTCTGTGTGAGAGGAAGAGATGATTAATATATAATAGATGGGTTATAATGTTGGTGATCTTAGAATTTACATACATTTTATCTTATGTGTTTAAAAGACAGAAATAAACTCCTTTGCACTAGAAGAAGAATGTTTGTGTCAGGCCAAATGTTCAGTCAAAGCATGTTATATGTGAATGAAAATTACCATTTGTTTGAAGTTTGAAATCAAGTGGCTCTTTATTTTGTTGTAAAGCAATATAACTTACTCGCAATGATGTACTACTTTTCTCGGTATTGATACCATTAATACCACTAAGAGAGCAGAAGCAGGCTAAGGCTGCAGAGAAAATATTGATCTGATATGTAACTTACCAATTCTCTCCACTGGCTCGGTCTCAGCACATGGTTCACTGAAGTCTCCTGTGCCATTGATGTTGACACCAGCCACTCTGAAGCAGTACTTCTTGCCCGCTGTGAGTCCAGTTACCACATATTCCATAGCCCGCAGGGTCTTTTCATGGGCCTTTGTCCACTCCTCTGCTCCGGCTTCCTGCATCTCCAGGATGTAGCCCATCACGTCAGCACCTCCATCCTCCACAGGGCAGGACCAGGCCAGGCTAATGCTGTCAGCGTGAGTGTCGGTGATACGAGGGATTGAAGGAGGAGCAGGGGTGCCTAAGAGGGGAGGATACAGGGCTGAAGATCAATAGATCTCTGGTATTGCCAGTTGTAAAGGTTTAATTGAAATCTTAATGGTCACAAGAAATAGTAAGTCTCAGAATTGTCAACAAAACTTGTTCTCTCTTCACAGTGTACAAAAGAAACCTCAAAGAAAAAGAGAGTTGTTGCATGTAATGTTAGGCACTAAGAGTCAGACAAACTGGACTTACATGTTGGAACTCTGCAGACAACATACAGAGAAACCTCGCTGGGTTCGCTCTCTCCGGCCTTGTTGATGGCTGTCACTCTGAACTGGTAGATGTTGCCTTCAACCAAACCGGACACCTTCAGCGTTGTTTCCAGGTGAGTTCCGTCCCTGTTCACCTTCACCCAGCGGGCGCTCTTCCTCTCACGCCTCTCAACCAGGTAGTTGATCAATGGGCTGCCTCCATCACTCTCCGGCTTCAGCCACTCAATGGTGGCAAAGTCCTTTCCAGACGCCAGGATCTCTGGAGCACCAGGAGGAGTTGGCACAGCTGGAGGAAGACAGATTAGAAAGATAACCGAGTGTTACAATTTATGAGGATCACATTTGTGGTTTTATTTTTTAGGAATTAATCTAATACTTTGCAAACAGGGCCACTATGTTTTGGAAAGATTTGGCTGAGGATAGTGGGTTGCAAGAAAAGTTTATTCTTAAAAAAAAACATACATAAATACAAGTGTTTAAGATTAAAAGAGTAGAATTTAAGACTAGATTTTTAGGATGTTGGGCTTTTAAATCATTATTTGCAGTTATTTTTCAATGATCTGATGGCAGCACTTACTGAAGGTGTTTCTGGCAATCATGGGTGCTGACTGGAGGTGGACTCCAGCTCCATATTTGTTGACTCCCCGGACTCTGAACAGATACTCTGTGTTCTTGAACAGCCCTGTGATGTTGCAGGTCAGCTCCTTGCATTCGGCCTGCATGATGACCCAGTTGAGCCTGTTGGTGTCGCGCCTTTCCACGATGTAGCCGGAGACCTCATCGCCACCATCCTCGAGAGGAGGCTTCCAGCTCAGGGTGCACGACTCTTCAGTGACCTTGCTGATTTCGATGCTGCCTTCACACACTCCAGGGGTGTCTGTATGCAACAGATGTGCTCATGGTAAGACACTTTGGATAACTGCCTCAAATTAAAGCAAGATTATGTAGCATCTGCTGAGCAGGAGCAACAGTATCCTCTTCTACCACAAGTCAATCACATGTTATCTCACCAATATAACTATATCATTATCAACAGAACTAAGACACATACTAGCAGCCGCCAGACTGTATTTCCCTAACCCTAACCCAGGACGTGGAGTGGGACTGAAAGAGATGCCACTCTCCCTATTACAAGTCAGTGTACCATCAAAATTATTTTGAAGCTGGTATTTTAAAGTAAAATAGTTGCATAATGTTGTTTTAATACTCCCAGTGAAATGCGTAGACTTGAAAGGTGGAAAAACAAAACAATCTCACTCACCAAGCACTTTGACGTTGACCTCAGCGGTCTTGGTTCCACTCACATTCCTGACAGTGAGGATATACTTTCCAGTGTCATCTCTGTCACAGAACTTGATGATGGCCATGGCCCTGGTGGATGTGTACTGCAGGTGGTACTTTTCACACAACTCCAGCTCCTTTTTGCCCTTGGACCAGGAAGCTTTGGGGTCAGGCCTACCACCCACCGCTGCATCCAGAACCAGGTCTGAACCAGCTCTGACCTTTACAGTTTCGGACATGAGTTTGCTGTCCAGCTGGGCCTTCGGAGGCTCTGTTGGATGAAAAAGGAAAATGGTTACTATTAGGACTGAACGATTTTGAAAAAATATATAATGCGAGTATTTTGACTGCAATTTCGATATGATTTGCAATATTAGAGAAAATGATCATTTTTACCTCATTCTTCTCATTTTAATTGAAAAACATATTAAAATGATGATGGTGTGATTTTTGCGGGGGTTTGTACCAAACAAATATGTTTTCTTAGGCCTGTAGAATATGATGTGTTGGCCAGGACATCTCTGCAGCATGACAATATTTAATTTAAAATGGTATTTTGACACATATTTCACCTTTAACAAATATTGTGCCTCCTGCGATTTGAAAATTGCAGTAGGCCATATTGCGGTTTTGATTAATTATTCAGCCCTAGTTACTATAACAATATCTGTGTTGATGCCCCAACCCTTTTAAAGAGGTGTAAAAGTTCTACCTACTCCAAAAAGACCTGGGAGAAACTTGGTGGAAAAAGTGATGTGTTTATTTAGCCAATGAGAAAAGTAAACTAACTAACTTACTAGCTAAAGTAAACTGGATGTTTCCTTTTTTCAATATTGGTTATATTAATACATGTCGCATGAAACTTGAGACAGTTTTTATTTTGATAGTTAAGGTCAGATATGTAAAGGGCTGTACTGGTGGTATTGTGTCATCATCAAAGAAACACATCTTACCGAAGTCAGTCTTGCACTGCACAGAGCCGGTGGACTCTGAGGGTGAGCTGAAGACCTGGTTTGCGTTCTTGGCGATGATTCTGAACTCATAGGGTTCTCCCTCTCCCAGGGCAGTCACAGTGTAGAAAGTGTCTGTCACATTGGTGTAGTTACATTTCAGCCAGCGGCCTTCACCAGTCACAGTATATGGCTTACGCTCAATGATGTATCCCACAATGGGGCTGCCACCGTCATTCAGTGGAGTCGACCATTTGAGGGACACAGTGGTTCTCGTGACATTTGTGACTTCTGGCTTACTTGGTGGATCTAAAAAATAGAAAGATAATTTTTGTCAGACATGCCAGAGCAAAGCCATATTACCTAAACATAAAGAACTGGATAGTGTGATACACATTTTTCAGCACTCACCAACAAGTGAACCTTAAATCTGATTTTTCTTTCACTTTTTTGTACCTCGGAAACATTCCTAAAGGTCTCGGTAAAAGCGACACACATCTTTTGAAGATATTTATGGCCGCAAGTAAAAAAACAATTACAAAATGCTGGCATCAGAGGGACCCTCCCACCATTGCCCTTCTTATCAACATAAATAAGGAGAAAAATGGGATTGTTATATTCATACAGACTTTTAACAGTCTTCCTTTTTCTTTTCTGAACCCTTTGGAATGCATTGTGAACTGTACCTGTGCTTTTTTTCTTTTACTGATTGTGCTGTTATGTCCAGACCCCATTTATTCTCCGTTTATACAAAAACTAAAAATAAAAGTGTCAAAAAAAACAAAAAACACTCACCAACAGGGTTTTGAGCCACTGCTCCCTTGGAGGCCTCGCTGGCTTTGCTCAGCCCAGCACTGTTCATGGCATAAATCCTGAATTGGTACTCCAGACCTTCAACTAGGCCCTCCACCTGGTAGGAGCACTCAAAGCATGGGATCTTGTTCTCCCTCACCCACAGAATAATGTTCCTCTCCTTCTTCTCAATCCAGTAACCTGTCACCTTGCTGCCACCATCATGGTAGGGCTCCTCCCATGTCAGGGTCATTGTGTTGGCAGTGACATTGATGACTGAGGGCCTTGTTGGTGCGCCAGGAGGTGCTGTGATTAAAAAATGAGATTTTGTTTTTGAGTACAGTCACCTATATCACAGCCTGACTCAAAAGAAGATGCACATTTTTTCACAGACATTGAAAATCTAAGAAATGTTTAAAAATATGTTCTTTAACATTCAAATATTGAATTGCTGTCAAAAATTTAAGTTGATATAATTGTACTCACTGAAAGGATGCTCTGCAACAATAGTCTCAGACTCCGTGTGCTTGCTGACACCAAACCTGTTCTCGGCAGAGACCCTGAATGTGTACTGCATGTACTTGGTCAGATGAGAAACATGGAGAGATGTGCGCTTTACACTGGAGTTGATCAGCTGCCAGGCAGTAGAGCCAGACTCACGCTTCTCTACAATGTAGTTGGTAATGTCAGTGCCACCATCGTCCTCTGGTGGTTGCCAGTTAATGTCGCAGGATGCAGAGGTGATGGATGAGATTTCAATGGGTCCGGTTGGAGGACTGGGTCTACCAGTGACATTAACTTCAACAGTGAAGGTCTTAGCTCCTGTCACATTCTCCAGAGTCAGGTAGTATTTACCACCATCACCTCTCATGGCCTCCTTGACTGAGATGCTGGCTCTATCCTTAGTTACTTTGATGGTAACTCTGTCAGAGTTTTTCAACCTCATCTCCTCTAGCTTCCAGGTGACTTTGGGAGCGGGTCTACCGCTAATGGGAACATCGATGGTGAAGGTGCTACCAGACCTGCATGTAATGAGCTGGCCGGTGATCTCACTGAGGTCAGCAGCAGGTTCAATGTGAGGCTCTTTGACGAGCACGGGGGTCACAGTTTCCCTGGGCTGGCTGAAGCCAGCTTCATTCTTAGCCTTCACACGGAAGTCATACTCATCACCCTTGTTGAGCTTTTCAATATCATAGGTGAGATTCTTGGTGTTACCAATCACTACCCATTTGTCTGTACCCTTTGGCTTAGCCTCAATGGTGTAACTCTGGATGCGGCTACCACCGTCATGCTCTGGTTTGAGCCAGCCCAGTGACACAGAGCTGTCTGTGGTGTCAAGGATGTCCAGTCTCTTCGGAGCAGATGGCTGTGCAGTGGCAATGACAGGCTCAGTCAGCTCAAATGCCTCACCCACACCATACTGGTTCTCTGCAGAGACTCTGAAGAAGTATGGTACCCCCTCCAGCAAGTCCTGGATCTTCATGATATGCTGAGTGCACTTGCCACCAGACTCCTGCCAGGTGCGACGGCTAGCTTCACGCCTTTCAACGATATAGTGATGGATTCGTGCTCCACCATCATTAAGTGGAGGCTCCCAAATAATTGTGACTGAGCCTCTGGACACTTGCTTCAAGGCCACAGCCTGTGGAGTTCCAGGAGTGTCCATCACCTTTACAGTGAAAGTAATTGCCTTGCTGCCACTGGCATTCTCCAGGTTAACAGTGTATTTGCCTGTATCATTTCTAGAACAGTTTTCAATGCATAGAGAACTGCTGCCTTCTGTAGTTATGATCTCTGACAGGACACCCAACTCTCCTTCTTCTTTCACCCAGGTGGCAGTGGGAATGGGCTTTCCTCTGAAGTTGACGCCCAGGCACACTGAACCTCCAGCCTTGACAATGTGTGTCTGCTTGAAGGCAGCATCAATATCAACCTGTGGTGGTGTTTGCCTGTCAACAGCCTGAGCAGGCTCTGAAGTCTCCTGGTCTTCACCTCTTCCCACATGATTGACACCTGCAACACGGAACTTATACTCAGCTCCTGTCTGTAGGCCACCCACCACATAATGGGTTTCTGCTACCAGCTCCTCATTTACTCTCTTCCATTCTGTCTCATCAGCCTTCATCATCTCGATGATGTAGCCCAGGATCTCCATGCCTCCGTCATCCGCAGGCTTGGACCATTCCAGACTGATGGAGCTGTTGGTGGAGTCTGACACACAGACCACAGATGGAGCACAGGGGATATCCTTTGGTTCAGCAGCTTTGATAGGAATGGAGATGTTGCTGGGAGCTCCAACACCAGCATCATTCACAGCCATAACACGGAACTCATATTCCATATCTTCGGTCAGATGGAGCACCTGGTGAGCGCACTCGACAATAGGCTTCTTGGTAATCACCTTGTAGAATCGGATAGTCTTCTTCTCTCGTTTCTCTAGAATATAGTGGTGGATGGGGTTTCCTCCATCAGATGTTGGAGGAGCCCAGGCCAGGGTGATGCTCTCTCCTGTCACCTCAGTGGCATCAGGAGTGCCTGGAGCATCAGGAACAGCTGGGGGAAACAAGAAAAGTGGTGCATGTAGAAATTACATTTTTCTTTTAGAAGTGGCTATTGGTCCGGATTCCGCTCTGTCAATTGTCTATGTAATGTCGGTACGGAATTATTACACATGAGCATTGATGTTAATTGCACAAGATCATATGATCAAATTCAAATTGTTTCCAAATGGAGGAAAGTTTGTGCTTACAGGTGATCCACCAATCCTTCCATGGTTTGGGTTAAAATAGTTAAGTTAAGGCACAAAAACCACAGTTTTGGGAAAGATCATGGTTTGGGTTCAAATGTGGTAAAAATGTCCCATTTAACGGCATTAAAATCCCTGACATGATGGTCAAAATATCTGGTCACTGGTCTACAAGAGGTCTGGTGTTATGTCATAGTTTGTTCCCCCCTCGATTAATGCTCCCCTCCTGTTAAAATTGTGTTTACGTACCAATAGAACAAAGTACTATGAGCCCGGAAAACCAGTCCGGACCAACAGCCTGTTTGTGTCTGGTAAATTATTGCATAGCTGTAACCGGCACCTTTTCTTTTATCTGAAATGTTGAATAAAACTGCTTTTCCAATGTTTCACTCACTGTATTGCAACTGTGCAATGATGGGGCTGGATTCCAAAGGTCTGCCAACGCCAAACTTGTTGACGGCAGAGACCCTGAACTGGTACTCATTGGTCTTCATGAGCTTGGTTGCAGTGAAAGTGCACTCTTCACATTCGTCAGACACTAAAGCCCAGGAGATCTTGGTGGTCTCACGCTTCTCAACAATGTAATGTGAAATCTCAGAGCAGCCATCCTTCTCTGGTGGGTTCCAGGACAGAGTACACCTGCCCTCGGAGATGTTGCTGAAAGTGATGGGTCCTACCGGCTCCCCAGGTGTGTCTGTATCACATAGGTGTGTGAGAAAAGTTAGAAAATAAATGACTATACCACACAACAAGAGCCCCCTCACACTCTTGCTACCAGACTGAGAACCCTCATATCACCTCTCTCCTGTATAGACTCTTATATATACACTTTGCTGATCCCAAACTGTATAAAGTTCTTAAAATTTGTTTATTTTTATATTTCTTATCATTTATTCAATCCTCTCTTGTAAGTGTAAAAAACTGGATAGCAGAGGAAAAATTAAACTGCTTTTGTCTCAATGTAAGCTTTATAATATGTACTTCTGTGCTAAAATAAAGAATTAAATTAAAAAATTTAAAAAAATTTAAAAGACTATATACAGTGGTGCAAACAACTTTACTGTAATATTAAGGGCAAACTGACAAAACTACATACCTTGGACTTGAACAAGGATGTTCTCCTTTTTGCTTCCAGATCCATTGGTAGCCTCCACGGTGTAGTGGCCAGCGTGAGTACGGTCAGCATCCCTGACAAACAGGGTGCTGGATCCAGCTACATTGATAACATCCATCATCTTTTTGGTAATCTCGACACCGTCTCTGTGCCAGACAACCTTAGGAACAGGGCGTCCTGTGATGGTCACCTTCAGCCTGATGTTGTCTCCTGCCTTGACTGTCAAACCCTCGAAGTACTCTGGGCCAAACTCAATATGAGGAGAAGCTGATTTGGAGGAAAGAGGGATGCATTAGTTTTCAGTACGTTGCTTTACTATGCTTTAAAAATGAGAACTATGATTTGCACTGCAGCCAGCAAGCTGTTTGGTCATTTACCCATCAGTCCTGAAGTTCAAGTTTTTAATAACACAATCAGAAACCCTATTCTCTACCAGGTACACACTTGCTGTCCTGTCATTACTCACCGTTCTCACTTCTGACCACAATCAATCCAGAGGAGTTGGATGGAGGGCTGACGACACCAATGGCATTCCTGGCAATCACTCTGAACTCATAGCGCTCATTTGTTGCCAAACCACTGACAGTGTACTGGCAGTCATGCACGTCAGTCAAGTTGGCTTTGAACCAGCGGCCATGTCCTTGGCGTTTCTCAACGGTGTAGCCAGTAATCTTGCTACCTCCGTCACGTTTGGGTGCATCCCATTTAAGACTTATTGAATCACTAGTCACATCAGTGTAGTCGGGCTGGCCAGGAGGATCTGAAATACATGAGATGCATCTCTTAAAATCTATAAAACAGTGGTTACTGGAGAATCAAATGTTCTGTCATAATCTGGAGTAGTGGTTATAGCAATGTTTTGCTATTTCTCTGTGCTTATATGCTTTAATGTTTTTTATATGCCATCAACCTGCCAGGGACTGCAGATAAAAATTAGGCTGTATGGCTAAATCTGGCACATGATGGACCCAAATACTCAAGTTAATTAATGTGCATTGTCCCTTCTTAAATAAAATAAAACATAAACATCTTTTAATTTATTTTGCCAAAGTGCTTTTATTCAAACTACATGTTAGTCTGGTTTTAGAACTAAAGTGATTTTGCTAAACTTATAACCAATATTGTATGTGATGGAAGTGTAACAAGAAAACAGAAAAAATCATAGTGTGAATCAGAACTCACCAACAGGACTGACGGCCATGGTTGGCTTGCTCTCATCACTCATTCTGCTGAAGCCGGCATCATTCTGGGCGTAGACCCTGAAGGAGTACTCAAGACCTTCGATCAGTTCCAAGATCCTGAATTCTGTTTCTTTGACCACAACAGTATTCACCTTTTGCCATGTGATGCTGTTCTTCTCCTTCTTCTCCACATGGTAGCCCATGATGGGGGTACCACCATCATAGATGGGTGTCTCCCACCGGATAGTCATGCCATCAGTGGTGACATTGTACACGACAGGTTTGCCAGGTGGGCCGGGGGGCCTGAACTGATGTTTGGCAACTACCATCTGTGAGACCAGAGGCTCACTGACACCGTACCTATTCTCAGCACACACTCTGAATTGGTACTGACTGCCCTTGATCAGGTGGGGCACCCTGAACTGAGTTCCCTCTACACTGGAGCATGCCATCTTCCAGTCAGACTGGGAGGTGTCACGCTTCTCCACAGAGTAGCAGGTAATGTCTCCACCGCCATCATCATTGGGTTCATCCCAGGAGATCATGATACTCTCAGCTCTTACCTCATCCAAGCGGATGGGTCCAACAGGCTTTGATGGCGGTCCAAGTGTGATGACATGGATGTGGAAGGATCTCCTGTTGACCATGTTGTCGAGGGTCAGGGTGTATTTTCCCTCATTCTCCTTCTTCACATTCTTAATCATTAGAGTGGCTTTGTTTTCTGTCTTCTTGAAGCGGATTACGTCACTTTCCCTCAGAGGCAGGTTGTCCTTCAGCCACAGAATAGCAGGTCTGGGTTTGCCTTTGTATGGCAGCTCAATGTGCACATTGTGACCAAGGCGAACATTGATTCTGCCATCTGGGTAGTCTGCAAGGCTTGCTTCAGGTGTGATAATGTAGTCGATCACCTTTATAGGCCCAATCTCAACAAACTCACCCTGTCCCTTTTCATTCCTGGCAGAAACTCTGAAGAACATATCTGAGTGCTCCTTGAGTTTCTTGACTTCAAACTCACACTGTCTGCTGGTTCCTCCAAGTGACCATTCCCCCTCCTTCTCATGCTTCTTTTCAATGACGTAGTCAGAGACGATGCTGCCGCCATCATAATCAGGCTTCAGCCACTGCAGAGTGACAGAGGTCTTGGATGAATCTTTCATAGACACCTCCTTGACTGGTCCTGGAGTCTCTGTAGCCTTCACTGGTTCATGTGTTTCACATGGATCACCGACACCATTCTCATTCTCTGCTAACACACGGAAGAAGAAGGATGTCTTCTCTGAGAGATCTTCAATGGTGTATGTTGTATCTGTGCATTTGCTTGTCACTGCAGAGTAGGATCTCTTGGAAGAGTCCCTCTTCTCAACAATATAGTTTGTGATTTCAGCACCACCATCAAGGAGTGGAGGCTCCCAGCAGAGGGTGACCTTTCCACGGGTCACCTCCTTTAGTACCAGGTTCCTGCACTGAGCTGGAGTGTCCTGGACTTTCATGGACAGGGTCAGCGTCTTGGGCTCTCCCACACCATTCTCAACCTTGACTGTGTACTTTCCAGTGTCAAGCCTGGTCACATCACGCATCACAAGGACTGTGGTAGTGTCTGAGTGGTGGAACTCATACTTGGGGTTGTGGTCAATGCATTCCTCTCCCTTGCTCCAGGAAGCAGAGGGAGCAGGTCTGCCCTTCAGAGGAACAGACAGCTCCACATCCTTGCCAGCCTTCACAATGTAGTGAGTTCTCATGGCCACATCTGAGTCAATCTGGGCCTCCTCTGTGAGAATCATGAAAATATACAAGGGCACAAGGTATATAGTATGTGAGTCATGTACAAAGAAACCAAGACATTATTGTAAACTGAACACACTTCACATTTTCAATATCAATGATTAATTTACCCAGGATATCTTTGGCCTGCACAGGCTCTGTCATCTCCAGAGGATCTCCACGGCCAGCACAGTTGATGGCAGACACTCTGAAGAAGTAGTTGACATCCGGCTTTAGGTCATGAACTGTGTACTCTGTTGTCTTGACCTCTCCCTTGGAGGTGATCACAGCCCATTCTTCCTCTCCCTCAATAAGTTTCTCCACCACGTAGCTGGTGACCTCACTGCCTCCATCCCATTCTGGTTTGGACCAGCCCAAGGTGATGGATGTCTTGGTGGAGTCCACCACCTTCAGCTTGCAAGGCTCATCTGGTGGATCTATGAATGGAATGCATTTGTTAGGTGGTAGATGCATATATCTATCTTTATTGTCTCATTGGAACTCATTGAAAGACCGCTTACCAACTGGATCAGCAGCCTTGTAGTATTCTGATGCATCAGAGAACGGTCCTTCTCCAGCCTTGTTAATGGCACAGACACGATATTGGTACTCATGTCCTTCTGTCAGGTGGTAGACGGTCTGTTTGATGTCAGTAACAGGGTCTTTGTAAACTTTGATCCAGCGCAAGCTCTTCTTGTCGCGTCTCTCCAGGTAGTAGCCTGTAACAGGGCTGCCTCCATCTACTCCTGGTTTGTCCCATTCTACCACCATATTGGTCTTGGTGGTGGTGTTCACCTCGGGAGTACGAGGCTGCCCGGGAGTCACTAAAGAAATGTAAAAAAAAAAAAAAAAAAAAGTTAAGGAAATGCAAGTGGCAACATAATAACAATCTTGATAAAAATTGGTATATTTTTTCTTATGACTGTAAAGCAGTAGGACTATATCAGTCCATAAGACTTATTCATTTTTACAATCATATTCATAATACAGCCCAAAGCATACCAAAGGCATTCTTTGCGATGACTGGCTCCGACTCCAGTGGCTCTCCAACTCCAAACTTATTAACACCCCTGACACGGAACACGTATTCATTTCCTCGCACTAGCTTGCCGACAGCAATGTGGGTCTGCTCGTGCCTGTCCGAAACTGTTGACCAGACTACTCGGCTGGTTTCGCGCCTCTCGATAATGTAGTGGGTCACCTTGGAACCTCCCAGCTCAACCTCAGGCACAGGCTCCCAGCTGAATATGATCTTTTCTGCCGTAATGGAGACGAAGTTAATGATGCCAGCTGGGGGTCCAGGTTTATCTACAGGGGGATAAAAAGGTAAAGCATATGAGCAATAAATACTGGGATGATGGAAGATTGCATTAAACTTGATGATCTCAAACTTATTCAACTGATTAATTCAGAATTCTGTTATTATATAGGAATGTGGCAAGAATTTCTACAAACCTAGGATTTCAATCCTGATGGTTGCAGATGCTGACCCCAAAACATTCTTGATCTTAACCTCATATGAGCCTGTGTCAAGGCGAGATGCATCCTTGATCAGGACAGCAGAAGAGTCAGTCGTGCTTTCGACACTA
This sequence comes from Thunnus maccoyii, assembly GCF_910596095.1. Taxonomy (NCBI): domain Eukaryota; kingdom Metazoa; phylum Chordata; class Actinopteri; order Scombriformes; family Scombridae; genus Thunnus; species Thunnus maccoyii. The sequence continues at coordinate 228,963 of NC_056543.1, forward strand.
ACGGTAGAGGTAGCTACAAGTTCCTTTCCATTCTTGAGCCATTCGAGGGTTGGCAGAGGCTTGGCAATGATTCCTACTCCGAGTTTAACCGAAGCTCCAGCTTTGTACTGTACCACATCCAGATACTCTGGAGGAAGGTCAATGGCTGGAGCACCTGTGGGACAAAGGATATTTTTTGGTTTGGTTTATTGGTTTAGTTGGTCTGGTTTATTGAAAAAGTACAACATAACATACTTTGGCAGGGACAGAACAATACAATCTTGGGATTATTTCCATCATTGTCTCTGATGTTTAAACAGTCAACCAACTTTCATCAAGATGGAGACAGTAAATTCCCTATGCATACTAACATTAGTAATGTAGATAAAATGCAACTCACCACATGCATCAATGCAAGTGACTGGGCCAGCAATAAGAGATGGATTGCTGACAGACCCAACAGTATTCTTGGCGAACACTCTGAACTCGTAAGACACATCCTGGTTCAGTCCAGATACAGTAAAGCCCATTTCAATGATATTTGTGAAGTTGGCCTTCACCCATCTGCCATCGGGAGCTTCCCTCCTCTCCACACTGTAGCCGGTAATCTTGCTGCCACCATCATATGGAGGCCTCTGCCAGGCCAGGCTGACTGAGTTCTTGGTGACTTCTGTGACTTGAACATTTGCTGGGGGCTCTACAGTATTAAAGTGGTGAAGATGAAAAATCATTAACTATTAAATAATGGAATCTTAATTTAGGTTTTGAGGGCTACGGGACCCCATAAAATTCAGATCAAACTGATTAATTTTGAATGTCAGATGATGTCACCTTTTCAGACAAACTGGAGATAGAGATACAATTCAAAAACACTTACCACAGGCATCAATAGCCAACACCTCTTCCGATGTCTTGCTAATCTTTCCAATACCAGCGGCATTTTCAGCTGCCACCTTGAATTCATAAATGAGACCAGGGCAGATATTGGTGACCCGCCACTGATTTCCTGGGATTGCTGTCTTATTGATCTTCTGCCAGAGGATGCTGCTCCGCTCCTTCATCTGGAGATGATATCCAATCACAGGGTTTCCACCGTCATTGACTGGCTCATTCCAGCAGACTGTCAGGCTCTCTCTAGATACATAGCTGACCCATGGTGTGGATGGAGGTCCAGGGAAGGCTGTAATGGCCAGAATAACTTTAATGTTAGTGTTTATTCAGAGGGATAATCCATGTAATAAAACTCGTCACAGTAAAGGAATAATTACTACTAAACTTGTATTGACTTACTGTATGGAAGCTTTATCGTGACTGGCTTGCTGTCAATGTGGTCGCTGATGCCGTAGCGATTCTCAGCCTTTATCCTGAACTGATACTCCTCTCCCTTGGTCAACTTAGTCACCTTAAATGAGCTTCTGGCAATGCTAGTTGACACCTCTATCCAGGCAGGAGTGCTGGTTTCACGTTTCAGTACAATGTAGTTGGTAACAGGACTGCCACCATGATTCTCTGGAGGAGCCCATTTCAGACACACTGTGGTCTCTCCAACCTCTCCAATCTCGACTGGTCCAGTAGGAGGTTCGGGTCTGTCTAGTACAACGAAGTTAATGAAGATTTTGGTGGTACCTCCAGCATTTGAGGCAGTGACTTCATATTTGCCAGCGTCGCTTGCCATGCTTTCATTGAGAGTGATGATTAAGGTGTCTGGTGTTACTTCAGTCAGCAGCCTCTTGGATCCCTTGATGACAACATTGTTTTTGGACATAGTCACTTTAGGCATGGGCCTGCCGGTGAGAGGAATCTCAAAGGTCAGGTTGGATCCTGCTCTCACATAAACTGTATTCTTGGGGTAATTCTTCAGATCAAACTCTGGAGCCTCTGTTTAGAAAAAAAAAGACAGGAAAGTGAAAGTACTGTCACTTTAAAAATAATTTATCCACCTCTCCACAGAAAGATAAAAAGACAGAAAAATCCATCAAACCGAATTATTACAGAAATGGCTTTTTAAAAAGTAATCTAAAAAATTAAATACACATTTTCATACAATAGACATTCCAGCAACCATCTGAAAGTGTTATTTTGATGAAAAAAAGATCAAAACCTGTTGTCTAATTATCACAATTATCATTTTTGTTAAGTGTCATGAGAAATAGTTATAACTTCTATAATTCAGGCTCAGCTGTTTTCTTGTTTTCTTGAGACAGGCTAAAAATCCAATGATATAACTGATACCAAAATTTAGTAGTAATGCTTAAGATATTACCGTGTATTTCCTTGACAAGAACAGGTACAATCATCTCCTTGGGTTCGCTTAGTCCAGCATGGTTCTCAGCACGGACTCTGAAGAAGTACTCTGCACCCTCCCTCAGGCTCTTTATGGTGTGGTTCATGGTCTTCACAGTGGCACACTTCACCCACTTGTTCTGTCCCTTCTCAAGGGCATCAATTAGGTAACCAGTGACTCTGCTTCCACCATCATATTCTGGTCTTGTCCAGGCAATTGTAACGCTGTCCTTAGTAACATTTGCAACTCCAAATCTCATGGGTGGACTTGGTACCTCTGTAACACACAGTATGGAATTTTAACAAGCATATTTTGTGGAAAGTATAAAGGCAGCATAAAATAAACTCCAAAACTGCAACAATGAAAAAACAGTCAGTTCACATTAAGGTTATTATACTTAACTAAAACTAAACTAAAAACTAAAAATAGATGTGAAAAAAAAACATTTATTAAAAACTGACTTTAGAAAAAATTAAAACTAACTGAAAAGATATAGTGTACTCAGAGAACTAACCTAAAATAGAAATATACAGAAAATGTCTTTAGTTTTAGTCTTTGTCAATTTGGTCAAATTTGTCACCAATTTTGTACGAGGGGGCATTGGTGCTGTTTATTCAGACTAGGATATCTACTTGACTGTGAGTCAACTGCCTTCAAGTGTTGTGTTTGTATTTTAATATCTATTCTAAATTTAAATCTTGCCCCTGATAAATACCCCGTATTATAATTAAAAAATAATACTGGATAAAAACTAATAAACATATTAATAAATAACTAATAAAAACTATATTAATACTAAACTAAACAATAAAAACTAAACTGAAATGAGCAAACCCACTCTGAGAACTAACTGAAACTAAACTGAACCGAAAACAATAATTCAAAGCAAAATAAAAAACAAAAACAAATGAAAAACATAAAACTATAATAACTCTGGTTCACGTACCTGTAATCTTTGTGCCAGCCTTGGCCTCCTGAGGGATACCCACACCATGTTCATTTTCTCCAATGACTCTGAAGTAATAGATTGCTCCCTCCAGCAAGTCTTCTACCTTGTAAGTTAGTGCGTGGCAGTTGGTTGTCACAGAAACCCAGGCCTTCTTACTGGCTTCACGTTTTTCAACATGGTAGGCCTTCACTGCATCACCACCATCATTCTCGGGAGCTTCCCAAGTGAGGGTTGCAGAATCCCTGGTCACCGCTGAAACTTTAACATTAACAGGGGGTCCAGGAGAGTCAAGCACCTTGACAACCATGGGCAACGTTGCTTTTCCCAATGGTGATTCAATAGTGACGCAGTACTCTCCAGAGTCATTTCTAGTTGACTTCTCAATGGTCAGTGAAGTGCTGGATTCTGTTGAATCAATGGTTCCTCTGATGTTTAGATCAATGCCCTCCTTGGCCCATGTCACTGATGGAACAGGTTTGCCCTTGAATGGTACATTGAGAGTAAATGCTGTGCTATGTTTAACAACAAGCACTTTGCGCATCTCAATGTCAACATCAAATGATGGCTCTGCAGTTCTGTCCATGGCTACAGCTGCATCCGAATATGGGCTACGCACACTGTGTCCAACTTTGTTTATTGCCTTGACACAGAATTCATATTCTGCATCTGTCTTTAGTCCAGTGATTGTGAACTCCAAGCTCTTGGTAAGAGGAACAGCCTCAACCCATCTTGCTAGTTCTTCAGGTGATTCTTCTTCCTCTTCTTCCTCCTCATATTCTTCCTCTTCCTCATCCACCTCTGGTTCTGGTTTTTGGATGTAGTCTCTGTATTCTACACTATATCCAAGGACGGGAGCACCACCATCATCTGTTGGTGGTTTCCAGACTATGGACACACTGTCCTTAGTTGAACTGATAATCTTTGGCTTAGTTGGGCAAGAAGGAACAACCAGAGGATCCACTGGCCTGAATGGTGCAGATGGTTCACTTGGAGGACTCAGACCAGCAGCGTTTTCAGCATAGACTCTGAAGTCATACTCACAACCCTTGCGTAGTTTTGTTGCTACAGTGGTACATTCAACAACTGGATCTCTATTCACACGGACCCAGCGCATACCTGTCTTTTCACGTCGCTCAATCACATAACCAGAAATGGGACTGCCACCATCACTGGCTGGCTTGCACCAAGTGAGGGTCATTGAATCTCCAGTTATGTCAGTGACATCAACACTAGTTGGAGCTGTGGCAAAAGTGTATGGATCTGTAATCTTTACAGCATCACTCTCCAGGGCCTCACCAACTCCATGCTTGTTGACAGCCAAAACCCTGAAGATATATTCATCACCCTTGAGCAGTCCTGTGACCTTGAAGAATGTTTTTGTAATGTCCGCCTTCACTAGTGACCATGCCAAGCGGCTGGTGTCACGCTTCTCAACAACATAATGTGTGATGTCAGCACCACCAGCCTCCTGTGGTTCACCCCATGACAGAGTGCACGCCTCAGCTGTGAGACCTGTCATTTGCAGAGGTCCTGCACAGGGCCCTGGCTTATCGAGAATCACACAGTTTATTGGCATGGTAACTGTTCCGGCAATATTCTGTAGAGTCAGGGCATACTGTCCAGAATCTCTTCTGATGCAATCCTTCACAATGACGAAGGTGCTAGTATCTGTTGAAACAATCTGGATTCTGGCTCTGAGTTCGATCTCCTTACCATCCTTGGTCCAGGAAATGACAGGGGCAGGGCGTCCAGCAAAGTCAGCATTAATCTTCAGAGTTTCTCCTGCTTTCACGCACACTGTCTCTCTGAACTTGACATCCATCATGATGCGTGGTGGATCCACATCATCCTTCACAGTGATGGGACCAGTATTGTCAGATGGTTCACTGAACAATCCAGCTGCATTCTTTGCAATAACACGGAAGTCATACTGGCTGTTCTCTGTAAGGCTTGTCACATCATAGTGGGTCTCAGCTACATTGGTGAAGTTACACCTCGTCCAGCGTCCCTCAGGAAGGTCTCTGCATTCAATGATGTAGCCAGAAACCTTGGCTCCACCATCATACTCTGGTTTATCCCAGGACAAGGAGACAGATGTTCTGGTAACAGCAGTGACCACAGGTGTGCCTGGGGGATCACATGGATCTCTGGCTGCTACAGCTTCGCATACCTTGCTGCATTTACCGATACCAGCAATATTTTCAGCATAGACACGGTATTCATACATCATACCCTCTTCAACTCCACTGACTTTGTATTCAGTATTTTTGATCATTCCTCTATTCATCTTTGTCCAAAGAATACTAGTACGCTCTTTCCTCTCCAGGTGGTAGCCCAGAACAGGACTACCCCCATCATTGACTGGCTCATTCCAAGTCACCAACATGTAGGACTTGGTGGCCAACTTCACTACAGGTGTGGAAGGAGGTCCAGGTTGTTTGAAGCTGTACTGAGCAGTAATTCCATGTGAATCCAGATGTGTACTCTTTCCATAACGGTTAACTGCATAGACACGGAATTGGTACTCTGCTCCATGTGTCAGACGGCCAGCCTTGAAAGATGTTCTGGCGACATTGCTTGCTACCATCTGCCATTCTTGTGTGTTTGTGTCTCTCTTCTCCACAATATAGTTACTGATGGAGCAGCCACCATCATATTCTGGTGGAGACCAGGACAGTGTGATGCTGTCTGAGGTTACAGCATCCACCTTAATGTCTTTAGGTGAACTTGGTTTATCAAGGACAATAACTCCAATGTGTGATGTCACTGTTCCTGCTGTGTTGGCCAGGGTGATCTCATAACTGCCAACATGTTCTCTCTTAGCCTCTTTGATTACAATTTTGGATGAGGTTGCCGTGTTTAAGATGGTCACTGATGTTGTTTGCTTCAAAGGAAGGCCATCCTTCTTCCAGGATACAACAGGCTTAGGCCTGCCTCTTACTGGGATCTCAATAGTGAGGTCATCTCCAGCCTTCACACTGTATGTGGTGAATAGTAATTGGATAGACGGCTCAATTCCAACATCCTTTGCAACCACAGGCAAACCAAGATCTTTTGGCTCACTCTTTCCCTTCTCATTGATTGCAAGAACTCTGAATAAATATGTTTCATTAGGAGTCAGATTGGGAATAGTTGCCTCAGGCACCTTGACTGTGCATGCTGTACCCCATTTATCTCCACTCTTAGGCTTAAATTCTACATTGTAGCATATTACTTTACTTCCACCATCATGAGCAGGTTTTTCCCATGCCAGTGACACACTGTTCTTTGTCATGTCCACGACAGTGACCTTGTTAGGTGGCAGAGGTACATCAGACACTTTGACTTCTTTGGTTTCTACCATCTGTCCTTGGCCATATACATTAACAGCACAGACTCTGAAATAGAAAGTGCCACCCTCAGGCAGCTCTTCAATCTTGAACGAGTTAGCTGTGCAGTTACTGGTTACAGTAGTAAAGGCCTTCCTGACAGACTCTCTCTTCTCTACAATGTAGTTTGTGATTTTCGAACCACCATCTGTGAGTGGAGTGTCCCAGGCAAGAGTCACAGAGTCCTTCTTGAGCTCCTTCACAGCAAAGTTCTGTGGTGCACTTGGTGTATCCAGAATTCTCACTGCTACAACGGCAGATTTTGTGCCACTGCTGTTTTCCAATGACAGTGAGTATTTGCCACTGTCAAAGCGGTTAACACTGTCAATGACAAGCATGGTGTATGAACTGGTGGTGTCAATGGCAGCACGATCTGTAAGAGCACCCTCAACCTTCTCCCATTTCACAGTAGGTTCAGGCCGTCCTCTGATGGTGACAAACAGACGCAGAGTTCCACCAGCACGGACAGATACCACCTTTCTGAGTTCAGCATCCAGCTCCATCTCAGGTGCTTCCAACCTGTCAGATGTAACCACAGTCCCATGGATATTAGCAGCCTCTCCTACTCCCTCAGAGTTGATGGCACAGACGCGGAACTGATACTCTTCACCCTCCTTTACGTCTGTGATAGTTAGTTTAGTGGCTTGAATGCCAGCGGGTGGAGTGCACATGGCCCATTCCTTTTCAGCTGGTGCCTCTACTGCTGGTGCTACTTCTGCCTCCTCTGTTGATTCTGGTTCTGGTGTATACTCCCTCATTTCAACAATGTAGCCCTTGATGTAAGCACCACCATCAAAATCAGGTTTGCCCCAGGATAGAGACACAGAAGACTTTGTGTAGTCTGTCACCTTAGGATGGTGTGGAGGTCCAGGTGGTGTTGTGGCATCACATGCTCTGTAGAATAGGGACAATTCACTGAGGTCTCCCATTCCAGCCTCATTCTCAGCAGCAACACGGAACTCATAGAAGTGATCTGTAAGCAGACCGGTGACCTTGAAGTGGGTGTCAGTCAGTTTTTGTCTGTTACACTTTGTCCACCTCACACCGTCTTTGTCGCGTTTTTCAAGGTGGTAGCCTTCAATGTCAGCTCCACCAGTCTGTTCTGGAATGGTCCATGACAAAACCATAGAGTCCTTTTTAATCTGACTTGCCTCTGGAGTTCCAGGAGCACTAGGTGGCTTGTAAGGATTGCGTGCAATGATAGGTTCACTTTCAAGATAATCACCAACACCATATTTATTGACAGCCCTTACTCTGAAAATATATTCATTTCCAGGGAGCAAGTTTGTTAATTTAAAGTACAGACCCTTGATTTCAGTTGCAGCCACCATCCAGGACAACCTGCTAGTCTCTCTCTTCTCCAAGATATAGTGAGTGATACTAGCCCCACCATCCAGAGTTGGCTCAGCCCAGGCAAGGATGCACCTGTCAGCCATAACACCTGTCACTTTCATGGGTCCAGTGGGTTTACCTGGTTTATCAAGAACTTTGACAGTGATAGGGAATGTTTTTGTACCACCCAGATTTTTGAGGACAAGGTCATAGTGGCCACTGTCAAGCTTGGTTACATCCTTAATGGTCATGGCTGCACGTTTGTGTGTAGTTTTCACTTCAATGCGCAGGGCTTTATCCATTTCTTTGCCCTCCTTTAGCCAGACAACATCAGGAACTGGTTTGCCATGGATGTCTGCATCAAGAAGCAAGTTTTCCCCAGCATCGACAACAATGACATCCTTGTATTTAGGATCCATTGAGGCCCTTGGTGGTTCAATTTCATCAGTAGCAGTAATAGGTCCAGAGCTGTCAGATGGCTCACTGAAGACACCAGCTGCATTTCTGGCAATAACTCTGAATTCATATTGTTCATTCTCTGTCAGACCAGTGACAGAATACTCAGTCTCCATTATATTAGTGAAGTTAGATCTTACCCAACGCCCCTCAGGGGAGGAAAGATCTTTCCTCTCAACAATATATCCATTTACTTTGCTGCCACCATCATAATGAGGCTTAGTCCACTGAATCTTGATTGAGTTCTTAGAAATAGTTACAGCTTCAGGAGCACCAGGGGGATCACATGGGTCACGAGCAACGAAGGATTCAGACACTTTACTGCATCTGCCAATTCCAACAATATTTTCAGCATACACTCTGAATTCGTATCCAATACCCTCCTCAAGATTGCAGGTCTTGAACTCTGTATCGGTGATGAGAGTCTTGTTCAGTTTGATCCACAGGATGCTGCTTCTCTCCTTGCTTTCCAGATGGTAACCAATAACTGGACTTCCACCATCATTAACTGGCTCATTCCATTCAATGACCATCATCTCCTTTGTTGCAGCTTTGATATGTGGTGTTCCGGGGGGCCCTGGTGGTTTGTATGGATACTGAACAGTAATGGCCTTGGAGTCCAAAGGCACACCCTTTCCATATCTGTTTTCAGCTATGATTCTGAACTGGTATTCTGCACCAGTCTTCAGCTTGGTGACTTTTAAAGCTGTTCTAGCAAGCTGTGTGGTGACGGATTGCCATGTTTGGGTGGTGGTGTCTCTCTTCTCCACCATATAGTTCTTTACCTGGCATCCACCTGTGTACTCTGGGGGCTCCCAGGAGAGATGGACAAATGTATTGCTCACTTCAACAACCTTAACTGGACCTTTTGGTGGACCAGGTTTATCAAGAATAATGATACCCACTTCCTCAGTGGCTGTGCCGGTAGTATTGGCTGCTGTAATGGAGTATTTGCCGAAGTCCTCCTTGCTTGCCTCAGTAATCTGAATTCCTGTTGTTGTTAGAGTGTTAAACACACTGACTCTGGTTGTCACCTTAAGAGGCTGACCATCCTTGGTCCAGGTGACTCTGGGTTTGGGCCTGCCATGCACAGGGAACTCCAACTTCAGATCTTTTCCAGATAAAACACTGTAAGTGTTGAATTGCACGTTAATACTTGGCTCCATGGTCATGTCACTGGCAACAACAGGTGCAGCAAGTGCCTTTGGCTCACTCTTTCCCTTCTCATTGTAAGCAATGATACGGAATAAGTACTCTGTTCCACTTGTGAGGCCTGTGACAGTGCCCTCGCATGTCTTTGTATTTGTTGCAACTCCCCACTTATCTGTTCCCTTGGGCAGCATCTCAATTAGGTAGCCACTAATTCTACTGCCTCCATCATGCTCAGGTTTCTCCCAAGTCAGTGAGGCAGTGGTCTTGGTGACATCAGTGAGGAGGACTTTTCCAACTGGAAGAGGTACCTCAGAGGCCTTGGTAGCTGTCTTTGTTTCAACACCCTGACCAATTCCATAATCATTCTCAGCCATGACTCTGAAGTAGTACATAGCGCCTTCAACCAGGTTCTCAACTTTGAATGTTGTCTTGGTGCATTTTGTGGACACATTTGCAAACACCTTGCGGGTTGATTCACGTTTGTCAATGACATAGTTCTTAATTTTAGAACCTCCATCAACCAGTGGTGCATCCCATACAAGAGTGACAGAGTCCTTTTTGACATCTTTAACCACAAGGTTATGTGGGGCCCCAGGTGTATCCAGGACTTTAACAGAAACCAACTCAGACACAGTGCCACTGCTGTTGGTTAGGCTCAGAGTGTATTTTCCTGAGTTGCTCCTGTCACATGAGTCAATGGACAGCTGTGTGAAGTTGAGAGCCTTCTCAACCACTGCCTTTTCAGTCAGGTCTCCCTCGTCCTTAGTCCATTTAATCTCAGGGGTCGGCCTGCCCTTGAATGGAACATGGATTCTAACAGACCCTCCAGCCTTCACAATAATACCCTTCCTCAGCTCAGAGTCCAAGTGGATCTCTGGTGGCTCCACCCTTTCTTCTGGCTTAGCTGTTCCTGAGAGAACAGCTGGCTCACCAACTCCAAGTTTGTTCAGAGCGCACACCTGGATCTTGTACTCCTGAGCCTCAGTAAGTTTGGTAATTTCATATTTGTTGACGCGCAGGCCAGTGGGGGGAGTTACCATGGTCCATTCCTCCTCTTCAGCCTTGCAGACTTCAACAATGTATCCTTGAATGGCGCTGCCACCATCAAACAGAGGCTTACCCCATGAAACTGTAACGGAACTCTTTGTTGAGTCAATTACATGCACATATGCTGGGGACCCAGGTTTGTACTTTGGATCACAGGCCTTGTAGAATGAACTTGGAAGACTTGGCTCTCCCACTCCAACTACATTCTCAGCAGCCACTCTGAACTCGTACTCATGGCCAGTGGTTAGGCCTGTAGCTCTAAAGGAGAGATCAGTGACCTTCTGCCTGTTGCATCTGGTCCATTTAATTCCAGCTCTATCCTTCTTTTCAATAATATAATTGGTGATTTCACTGCCACCATCACTTTCCGGGGCAGACCAAGTGACTGTCATGCCATCATGAGCAATGCTGGATATATCCTCAATGTGAGGTGGACCAGGAAGAACAAATGGAGTCTTCATGATCACTCCACCAGACTCCAATGGCTCACTGACACCATAACTGTTAACTGCCATTACACGGAACATATACTCATTGCCTTCCAGCAATTTGGTGACTTTATAGCATGTGTTGTCACAACTGTTAGTAACAACAGTCCAAGCTAGACGGCTGGTCTCTCGTCTTTCAATGATATAGCGTGTAATGGGACTACCTCCGTCGTGTAGAGGGGCAAGCCATACCAGTGTGCATCTATCCTCAGCAACCCCTGTAATGCGAAGGGGTCCTTCACATGCGCTAGGCCTGTCCAGTACTACAACCTTGAATGGAACAGTTTCAGTACCAGCCTCATTTGTAAGCTGTAGCGTGTAATTTCCGCCATCAATTCTGACCGCGTCCTTAATGACAATCATTGCATGGTTTTCTGTGTTTCTGACCTCCAGTCTGAGTGTATTCTCAATTGGATGTCCATCCTTGAACCACTGGATTGAAGGAAGTGGCTTGCCACGGACATCTGCATCTAGCTTGAATGTCTCTCCAGCATTGATGACAATAGTCTTGGTGAATGTGGGGTCAATGGAGAACTTGGGTGCTTCCATTTTATCACTTGCAGTGATTGGTCCACTGTTGTAGGACGGCTTGCTGATGGTGCCGACAGCATTTTTAGCAATGACTCTAAAGTCATACTGTGCATTTTCAGTCAGACCAGTGACAGTGAACTTGGTCTCAATCACGTTAGTGAAGTTTGCCCTTACCCACCGACCCTCTGGCAGATCCCGCTTCTCCACAATGTAGCCAGTTATGTTACTGCCACCATCATACTCAGGTTTAGTCCACTGAATGACAATGGTATCTTTGGTCACATGGATGACCTCTGGTGTGCCAGGAGGATCACATGGGTCACGGGCACTGCAGCCCTCTGAGACCTTACTGCACCTGCCAATGCCAACAATATTTTCAGCATAAACCCTGTATTCATATTCAATACCCTCTTCCAAGGGATGACTCTTGAAACTAGTCTCATGAATAAGTATCTTGTTGATCTTGACCCAGAGAATACTATTCCTCTCTTTCCTTTCTAGATGGTAGCCAAGGACAGGGCTGCCTCCATCTGAGACAGGCTCATGCCACTCAACAATCTGGTGGTCTCTAGAGAGAGAAGAGATGAAAGGAGTGCCTGGTGGGCCAGGCTCTCTGTATGGGTACTGAGCGACCACAGCAGATGAATCCAGACCATGACTCTTGCCAAAGCGGTTCTGGGCAATGATTCTGAATTGGTATTCTGCTCCAGTCTTCAGCCTTGGCACTTTGATTGTGGTTCTGGCACAGTTAATGCTGACATTTTCCCATGTTGTTGTTGTAGTATCTCTCTTCTGCACAATGTAGTTTGAAATTTGGCAACCGCCATTGTGTTTTGGTGGGTCCCATGAAATAGTTACAGTCTGTGTTGTGACTTCATCAAACCTCACAGGGCCAGATGGAGGCCCAGGCTTGTCAAGTACAATAATTTCAACTGTTGTGTCCTTCTTTCCAGCTGAGTTGGCTGCATTTATACTGTACATGCCACCATCATCACCTGCTGCCTCCTTAATGCTCAGTGTTGTATGTGTTGGTGTATTGATAATGTTGACTCTGGTAGTGTACTTCAAAGGAGCTCCATCTTTTGTCCATTTTACCGTTGGTTTAGGGCGTCCAAAGATGGGGATGTCAACGTTCAGGTCTTTGCCCACATGGACACTATAGTTGCTGAAAGCTGGTCGAACATCTGGCTCAAAGACTAAGTCCTTGGTCATGACTGGGCCAGCAAGGACTTTGGGGTCACTTTTACCCTTATCGTTGATTGCTGTAACTTGGAACAGATACTCCTCTCCTGGGTTCAGGTTAGTAACTTTAGTCTCCATTGTCTTGTATGTGTTAACACCAGACCATTTGTCATGGCCCTTAACCTGCACCTCGAGCAAGTACTGCATGACTCTGCTACCACCATCATAGTCTGGCTTCTCCCAGGCCAAAGAGATGCTTGTCTTGGTTTGGTCTGTAACAGTCAAGCTCTTGGGGGACTGGGGTACCTCTGAGACCTTCAGAGGGTCGACAGTTATTGCAGGCAGACCAACACCATGTATGTTCTCAGCAAGGACTCTGAAGTAGTAACTGCACCCCTCCTGGAGTTGATCTATCTTCCATGAAAGAGTATGGCAATTTGTTACCACAGCTGCATATGTTTTGCGTGTGGTTTCTCTCTTTTCCACAATGTAGTTCTTGATCTTGGACCCACCATCTAACAGAGGTGGTTCCCATGCCAGTGTCACTGACTGGTTTGTAATTTCCTTCACTTTCAGGTTAACAGGAGCACTGGGTGTGTCAAGAACACGGACAACAACAAATGCAGATTTAGTTCCACTGGAGTTCTCTGCAGTGACCGTGTATTTTCCACTATCATTTCTGCTCATCTTGTCAATTACAAGGGCTGTAAAACTGCTGGTCACCTCAACCTGAGCAGCCTCTTTAAGTGCAACATCATCTTTGTCCCACTTGATGGTAGGAGTGGGCCTTCCTTTGATTGGAATAAACAGTCTAAGGGAAGCTCCAGCTTTAATGGTCACAATCTTTCTCAGTTCTGGGTCAATGTCAAGATCTGGCTCTTCAGTTCTGTCATGGGTCACAACAACTCCAGAAACATCAGCATTCTCACCAATTCCAACCTTGTTGATAGCACATATTCTGAACTTGTATGCCTGATTTTCTTTCAGGTTTACAACGTCAAACTTGGTCTTCTTGATACCCGTTGGTGGTGTGCACATTATCCATTCCTCAGCAGGTGCATCTATGGTAGGTGCTTCTTCAGCTGTGGCTTCAGCAGGGGCCTCAGCTGGTACTGCTGGCTCTTTGGTAGTGCAGCACTCAACAATATATCCCTGAATCTCACAGCCACCATCACAGTCCGGCTTGCTCCATGACAGGAATACTGATGTTTTTGTTGTGTCAATAACTCTTGGATGTTGTGGTGGGCCAGGCTTAAAGATAGGATCAAGAGCTTTGTAGAATGCAGTTGGGGGGCTTGGCTCACCAACTCCAACAGCATTCTCAGCTGCAACTCTGAATTCATAACTATGGCTTTCTAGGAGTCCAGTGACCTTGAAGGTCAAGTCAGAGACTTCTTGCCTGTTGCATCGGGTCCATCTTACACCATCTTTGTCATGTTTCTCAATGATATACTTAGTGATAGGACTGCCTCCATCTTCAGAGGGAGCCTCCCAGGTGAGCACCATGGAATCCTTTTTAATATCTGAAATCTCTAAGCCCTTGGGTGATCCAGGGGTCAGGTATGGATCTTTGATCATGACAGCATCAGACTCAAGTGCTGCACCCACACCAAACTGGTTGACAGCATGGACTCTGAAAATGTACTCATTTCCTTCCAAGAGCTTAGTAACCTTTAGACAAGTATTCTCCACTTTTGGGTCAACAACAGTCCATACTAATCTGCTTGTCTCTCTCCTCTCCACAATGTAGTGAGAAATCTTGCTGCCACCATCTTGCAGAGGCGGTTTCCATGCAAGGCAACATTGCTCTTTAGTTATTCCAGTTACAGCAAGAGGTCCAAATGGTTCTCCAGGTTTATCTAGAACAACCACATTGATGTGCACAGACTTCTCTCCTCCTGGATTTTTCAACAGCAGAGTGTATTGGCCTCCATCAGAAAGTTTAGCTTCCTTTACAGTGATACAAGCTTTGGTGGGTGTGTTCTTTATATCTCTATGAATAGTGTTTCCCAGCTCATGTTCTCCTTTCATCCAGTGGATCGAGGGCAATGGTTTGCCATGAACATCTCCATCAATCTTGAAGTTGTCTCCGGCATTAACCACAATAGTCTGTGTGTATTCTGGGTCAATACTGATGCGTGGTGGCTCAATCTCATCCTTGGCAGTAATAGGACCAGTGCTGTAAGAGGGGAGACTGAAAACACCAGCAGCATTTCTGGCAATGACACGGAACTCATACTGACTGTCCTGTACAAGGCCTGTAGCAACATATTCTGTCTCTATGATATTAGTGAAATTAGCCTTTACCCAACGACCTTCCGGCAGCTCCTTCTTTTCCACAATATAGCCTGTAACCTTGGCACCACCATCATACTCAGGCTTGGTCCAAACAATGGTCACAGAGTCCTTAGTAATCTTTGTTGCCTCAGGGGTGCCAGGAGGATCACAAGGATCTCTAGCAATGTGGCCTTCAGACACTTTGCTCACTTTGCCTATTCCAACAATGTTTTCAGCATAAACTCTGTATTCATACTCCATTCCTGGTTCTAGGCCAGTGGTCTTGAAGGTTTGATCAGTAATAAGAGACTTGTTCAATTTGACCCACAGGATGCTGTTTCTTTCTTTGCGCTCAAGATGGTAGCCCAAGATAGTGCTTCCACCATCATTCACAGGTTCATTCCATGTCACCATCATGCTGTCCTTGGTACAGGCTGCAATGGAAGGTGTTCCTGGTGGTCCTGGGAGCTTATATGGATATTGAGCCGTAATAGATGCTGATAGAAGAGCGTGCCCTTTTCCATATCTGTTTTCTGCTGTGATTCTAAACTGATACTCAGAGCCAGTCTTCAACCTGCCTGCCTTGATTTTAGTCCTTGCAAGGTTAGGAGAAACAACCATCCAGTTAGTTGTGGATGTGTCTCTCTTCTCCACAATGTAGTTTTTGATTGTGCACCCACCATCATACTCTGGTGGGTTCCAGGAGATGGTTACACTGTCAGAGGTGACTTCCTCCACCTTAACTGGACCACCTGGTTGACCAGGTTTGTCAAGAACAACAATGCCAATGTCTGCTGTTGTCTCTCCTGCTGTGTTGCTGAGAGTAATATGATAGTGTCCAACATCTTCTTTGGAAGCCTCTTTTATGGTGAGATTCAGCAATGTTTCTGTTGCACCAAAGTTTACTCTAGTAGTTCTCTTCAGAGGCACGCCATCCTTTACCCAGGAGACAGCTGCTTTGGGACGTGCAACATATGGGACCTCTACTGTCAGGTCTTCACCTGCCAACACACTAAATGTGGTAAACAGCATTTTGGCAACTGGTGCGATCACAAGATCTTTAACAATCACAGGCACACCAATTTGACGTGGGTCACTTGTTCCCTTCTCATTTCTTGCTGCCACACGGAACATGTATTCTTCGCCTGCCTTGAGCCCACTAATGGTAGCTTCTGTTTCTTTCACAATCAAAGCTTGTGTCCACTTATCATCACCTTTAGGCTGGACCTCAATAACATAACAGCCCACTCTGCTACCACCATCATGTTCTGGTTTCTCCCAGCAGAGGGTGACACTGTTCTTTGTAACATCCTTAAGAGTGACTTTGCCGGGTGGCTGTGGTTTCTCAGACACTTTAACTGATTCACCAGTCTCAATGGGCAGGCCAATGCCATATTCATTCTCAGCCAAAACTCTGAAGTAATAGTTGCATCCTTCAAGGAGTTGGTCAACTGTAAAGGTGGTGTGATGGCACATAGCGCTGACTGTGGCATATGCTTTCCTTGTGGACTCTCGCTTTTCAACAATGTAGTTCTTAATCTTAACTCCTCCATCATTCAGTGGTGGATCCCAAGTCAGAGTGACAGATTCTTTTGTTACAGTAGAAATCTTCAGATTCTGTGGGGCACTTGGTGTGTCAAGCACCCTGACTTGGACTGTAAATGTCTTGGAGCCCGAGCTGTTTTCGACTGTAAGGTTATACTTTCCACTATCAAATCTGTTGACATTTTCAATTACAAGTGATGTGTATGACGTTGTGCTGTCAATGGTGGCCCTCTCAATGTGCTCACCATCCCCTTTGGTCCATTTAGCCTGAGGAGCTGGTCTGCCTCTCATGGGCACAAATAGTCTAAGTGAGCAGCAAGCTCTAAGGGTAACAACTTTCAGGAGCTCAGCATCCACATCAATCTCAGGTGGTAAGAGCCTGTCCTCTGCCTTGGGATTTCCAGGTACAGATGCTGCCTCTCCAATTCCTTCATCGTTCACAGCAGAGATGTTAATCTTGTACTCCTGGTTCTCTTTCAGGTTGATAATGGTGAATGAGGTGGCAAGGAGCCCTTGTTTGGGTGTTGCAATGGTCCACTCCTCCTCCTCTTCCTTTTCAGATGGGATGCAGGTCTCCACAATGTAGCCAGTGATATCAGAGCCACCATCATACACAGGTTTGTTCCAGGCAACAGTAATTGAGGACTTGGTTGTGTCTAAGACTCTGGGGTTGCATGGAGCCCCTGGCTTGTACAGTGCATCAGTAGCCTTGTAGAATGGACTGGCAATACTTGGTGCACTCAATCCAGCAGCATTCTCAGCAATTATTCTGAATTCATATTCATGTCCATTGACAAGACCTGTTGCCTTGAACTGTAGGTCTTTGACCTTCCTCTTATTGCATTTGACCCAGCGGAGGCCAATTTTGTCTTTTCTTTCAACATTGTAGTGGGTGATGGGGGTTCCACCATCACTCTTAGGTGCTTGCCACATAACAATCATTGAATCTTTAGTGACAGCTGTCACCTCAGGAGACTCTGGAGGATCGGGAACCACGTATGGGTTGTCTGCAATAGTAGGTTCGGAATCAAGCGGCTCGCCCTGGCCATATTTATTTACTGCCATAACTCTGAAGATGTATTCATTTCCTTTGAGCAGCTTGGTCACCTTGTGTTGTGTAACTTGCAGGTCTGAAGCGACATTGGTCCAAGCCAGTCTGCTTGATTCACGTTTCTGTATAATGTATCCTTCGATCGGGGCACCACCATCATCTGGAGGTGGGGCCCATGCCAATACACAATTGTCTGCTGTGACATCTGATACCTTAAGAGGTCCTTCTGGTGGTCCAGGTCTGTCAAGTACTTTAACTTTAAAGATGTGCTTAGAAAATCCACCAACATTAGTGGCAGTCAAAACAAATTCTCCTCCGTCTGTTCTGACAGAGTCCTTGTTGGTCAGTGTGGTTGTCAGTTCTGTGAACTTAACGTCTAGTTTCATTGTGTTCTCAACCTCTTTTCCATTCTTGGTCCATACCATGGATGGGGTTGGTTGACCAGCAATGTCAGCATCAAGTTTGAAAGACTCCCCTGCCTTCAGCAGAACAACATCCTTAAAGATGGCATCAACCATGATGCGTGGCTCAATAATGTCATCTTTGCAGGTAATTGGGTCAGAGTGGTCAGAAGGAACACTTACTGCACCTATTGAGTTTCTGGCTATGACACGGAACTCATAGGAGGCATCTTGAGTCAACCCACTGACAGTGAATGTTGTGTCAATGATGTTGGTGAAGTTGGCTCTGATCCAGCGTCCAGCAGGAAGTTCTCTCTTCTCCACTGTGTAGCCAGTGATTTTGAAGCCACCATCATACTCAGGTTTTGTCCACTGAATAGTGATGACATTCTTGTTGACAAATATAGGCATGGGCTGACCTGGTGGGTCTACAGGGTCTAAGGCCAGTATTGCTTCTGAGGCTTTGCTGGGCCTACCAATTCCAGCCATGTTTTCAGCCATGACACGGAATTCATAGGCAACTCCGTCTTCCAGCCCAGAGGATTTGAAGATGTTTCCCTTCACAACACTCTTGCTGATCTTATGCCACACGATGCTGTTTCTTTCTTTCCTCTCAACATGATATCCAATGACTTCATTTCCACCATCAGACACCGGCTCATTCCAGCCAATTGTTATTGAGTCCTTGGTGAATGCAACAACATTAGGCGTACCAGGAGGTCCAGGGACTTTGAATGGATAGGCAGCCACCACTGCCTCTGAAGTGATGGGAGGTCCAACACCATATCTGTTCTTAGCCTTTACTCTAAACTGATACTCTGATCCAGTGGTTAAACGAATGGCTTTGAACATGGTACGGATGATTGTGGAAGACAGCTCTGTCCATGTCTGAGTAGTGGTGTCTCTGATCTCAATCACATAATTGTTGATGGGAACACCTCCATCATTCTCAGGAGTGTCCCATGCAAATATGCAATAGGTACGAGATATCTCCACAATCTTAATTGGTCCTTTGGGTGGCCCAGGAACATCATGTACTTTGACAATGATGTTGTCTGTCACAGAACCAACGATGTTCTTTCCTGTCATAGTGTATACACCACTGTCTCCTCTGGTACATTCATTGATACTGAGGATAGCAGTAGCTGAAGTGGTCTCCACATTGGTTCTCTGTGTGAGCTTTAGGGCTGCGCCATCCTTCTGCCAATGGATAGTTGGTCTAGGTCGCCCCATAACTGGAATTTCAACCTTGATGTCATCTCCTGCCTTGGCAATAACAGTCTTTTGACATACACCACGCAGGTCAAACTCAGGCAGGGAAGTAGAATCCTTTACAACAATGGGTTTACTCTCACGTGGAGCACTTCTACCTGAATGGTTGACAGCCATTACGCGGAAAATGTACTCCTCATTCTCATTGAGATTCTTTACTGTGAAATCCATGGTCTTGACTGTTGTTACATGGGCCCACTGATCAGTTCCCTTCTTCTGGGCTTCAAGGACATATCCAGTGATTCTGCTTCCACCATCATGTTTGGGTTTGGTCCAAGCCAGGCTCACAGAGTTCTTAGTGATATCAGTAGGAATAATACTCTCTGGATGAGTTGGTGCCTGGGATGCACGAATTGCATCAGTGGTTTCAACTGCTTCACCAATACCATACTCATTCTCAGCAGATACTCTGAAGTAGTACTCACAGCCTTCACCCAGGTCGGAGATACAGGCTGAAGTTGTCGGGCAATTTGTAATAACAGTAGCAAAAGCCTTGCGTGTTGATTCTCTCTTCTCAATTATGTAGTTTGTGATCTTGGCTCCACCATCAATGAGAGGCATCTCCCACTGAAGAGTAATGCTTTCCTTATCAATCTTGACAGGTTTTAAGTTATGTGGAGGTCCAGGTGAATCCAGAACTCTCACGTTGATAGGGGCACTCTTCTTTCCAGATGAGTTTTCAAGGGTAAGCTCATATTTACCCCCATCAATCCTTGAACTGTCAGGGATGACCAGCATTGTAAATGACTCAGTACTGTCAATGATGGCACGTGGGACAGGACCACCCTCCTTGGTCCAGGTGACTGTAGGTGTAGGACGTCCCTTGATTGGCACAAAGAGGCGAATGGAACAGCCAGCCCTGACAACAAGGGTTCTTCTCAGCTCAACGTCTAGCTCAAAATCAGGCTCAGTTGCACGCTCCACTATCTCAACCAGTTCCTGAGTTTCAGCTGGTTCACCTGCTCCTTTAGCATTCACAGCACTAATTCTGAAGTGATATTTTGAACCAGTTTCCAGCCCAGGAACGACAAACTCTGTGATCCTAAGTGGAGATGAAGGAGTGTCCTTAACCCATTCTTCTGTTCCTTCTTTCTTGTGCTCAATCACATATCCAGTGACTTCAAGTCCACCATTATCAAGAGGTTTTCCCCAGTTCAGAGTGGCAGCGGTTTTGGTTGTGTCTGTGACTCTTGGGTTGACTGGAGGTCCAGGCACATCTGCAAGACACAAAACAGTGATTATATCCTTTTTTAAATAGAAAAAAATATAGCATTCTGTAAACCAGTGGTATTTCATTTAAGTATTTTAAGCAGGGCCGTCAATCAATTTTTAAAAAATTACCAATTAATCGCACAATGTGCTGTGATTAATTGCAACTAATCACTTTTTTCCTCTTAATATTGAAGCTTGTAATAATGGATATTAAAATGTAAAATCACAGATCTAATGTAGAATAAACACCAAGGAAGTAAATTCAAATACCATTGTTTAATAGCATCTTTTTAACTTTGAACATAGATTCTCTCCTGTGAACTACAGACTTCCAATAAAACCATTAAAGCCAGTGACTGTCAGCTTGAAAGGTATATTTCTTATATGCACAGAAATAACAAAACCCTGGCCTTTAAAGTACCAGCTGAATTTATAAAACCACGAAGGCCGTTCAAATTAGATATCATCTTAGAAGGCAATAGTTTCTTATATGCTCTAACATAAATGATAATTAACAATAAATGTGTTCCATGTTCGAGTGCCAGTTGAATTTCAACAAGGTCCACAATAGTCTATAAAAGTATGGAAAAAGAACAATTATTTAGCCCTCCTCTTGACATGCTAGCATGACAAACTGAGCCCACTACAACCTCTGAAAGACAGTAATGTATCCATAGCGTTAAATGCTTGAAATATTTCAAATTAATTCAAAAATTAAAGCATTAATTTTGACAGCACTAATTTTAACATAAGGAATAATTTAATGTTGGATTTGGGTGGGCCTATTTATAACTTTTCACAGCTGAAACAATTTTTTACTCACAGGTAGCAACTGTCGTTCTGACAGGCAAAGATGGTTCACTTGGCTCTCCAAAGCCAGCTCTGTTCTCCGCAAGAACACGGAACTCATACTCTATTCCTTCAGTGAGTCCTGTGACTTCATAGCTGAGCTCAGCAATTGATTTCTTGGATGCCCTGACCCATCTCATGGCCTTTTTCTCCTTCTTTTCAACACAGTATCCTGTGATGTCACTTCCTCCATCCTCAGGTGGTCTCTTCCAGGTCACAGTAGCTGAATGCCCATCAACCTTCTCAACCTCTGGTTTAGTTGGTGGACCAGGAGGACCTACACAAATAGTTAGAAGAAATATATAAATTAACCTAAGTAGTTAATATTCTTCTTCCAGACTCAGAGAGACATTTTATCCTTAAAAAATAAGCACAAATGTATGATCTAAGATGCACTGAACATACCAAATCTATCAACCATCTTGACTGGCTCGGAGTGAGATGCCTCGCTGGTACCGTACTGGTTAACGGCAGAGACTCTGAAAATGTACTCATTGCCCTGGATGAGCTTGTTGGCCACGTAGTGACAGTCGATGACCTTCTCTTCCAGGATAGTCCAGAGCAGGCGGCTGGTCTCCCTCTTCTCCAGGGTGTAGTACTTGATAGGGGAACCTCCATCCTCGGTAGGAGCAGTCCAGGTCAGGGTGACCTTTTCGGAGGAGACACCACTGCATTCAATGGGTCCAGGAGCAGAAGGAACATCCAGAACTTTCACCTTGACGGTTTCCTCCTTCACACCGAAGGGGTTGCTGGCAGTGATGACATAATCGCCAGAGTCCTTCCTGCCAGCATACTTGATGGACAGGGTTGAGGAGGTTGCAGTGGTCTCGATATTAACAATGTCAGAGGGCTTAAAGTACTTCCCTCCCTTAGACCAGCATGAGGTTGGGGCAGGTTTGCCTAAAATACTTGTAGCAGTGATGACTATAGTATCGCCAGCTCTGACAGTCAGACCCTCCATCACATGAGTGTCAATGATAATGGTTGGTGCAGCTGTTGGACAAAATAGAACAAAAACTTAATTTATCATACATTGTGCCAATATACTAGTCACTGAAAGCATTCAGACAGTGCAATAAAAGCTTAGTAGTATATTTAACACTGTTTCATATCTCACCAGGGTCTGAAATTAACACCTACCAACTGACAAATTGCTTCAAATTTTGCTCTGTTTGTATTCAACATAATACATTATTTCCATGAAATGTAGTGAAATTAAAGTATATGTGACACTAAAAGGCAATTATTTATTAATTATTTTAATTAATTATTATTTATTATTTTGGCCAGTAAAAATATGCACGGCTGGTAGATTTTTTCATCTACCAGTTCTCTTGGCAGGTGAGGCAAAACGTTAATTTCGGACACTGTATCTCACCGTATTCATCCCTGCAGATGATAGTGTCTGTCTGCTCGGAGGGTGGGCTGAGAGCACCAGCAGCATTCTTTGCTCTGATTCTGAACTCGTATTTGCAGCCCTCTTGTAGATCGGTGACAGTGAAGGCAGGATCCACAACATTCACGTTGTTGGCCTTCACCCAGATCTTGGAAGGTAAGTCGCGCTTCTCAATGATGTAGCCAGTGAGCCTGTGGCCACCGTCGAACTCTGGCTCAGTCCATTGGAGGGTCACGGTGCTCCTGGTGATGCTGACTACATCAGGTTTACCAGGAGTATCTGAGCAAACATGATAGAAAAAATGTTATTGCAATATAAATAACATTTTTTGTGGTACAGTTACAGAATTAGGATATTCTTTCACATGTAATGTCACAATGAATATCTCCCATATCTTTCACACTTACCAATGGGATCCAGGGCAACCTGTGGATCGGTGGGAGCACTCGGTCTGCCAATGCCAGCCAGGTTGATGGCCATGACTCTAAACTCGTACTCCAGACCTTCAGTCAACCCAGTTACCTTATGTTCCTTCATCCTCAAGGCAGTTGGGCTTGACCTCTTCCACAACATACTGTTCCTCTCCTTGAACTCAACATGGTAGCCTAATCATAGTACCAGAGGTAGGAAAACAAAATCCACATTAAGCTCACATATCACATATGCTTATGTACACATCAATTAAATTGCTATAAGGAGTACAGAACAAATTTATGTCATATGATATGACAAAATAACATAGATGTTTGATAGTAATTAATGAATAGTGTATTTTTCAAACCTCCATCTTAACCTTCTGGAACTGAGCATAGCATCAACACTACACAAGACCATGTTCTACAAAACATCAAATAACTTTGGAACCATTTAGGATATCAACAGGCTTTTTTTGTCTGAACTGTGAGATTCTCAGGTTTCAAAGTTACCTTGACTGGTGCCTTTACGACCATCAGGCCAGATTTACGGTGCATATAATCACATGATTGAGGAACAAAACAGACAGTTGTTTGGCTTCACTGGCCAAAATATAAAGACAGCACCAAAATGTATGTATTGTCCTATTGTCTACTAAAAGTACTCAGTATGATATGCATGTAAATGGCTGTAACTCACTGGGGAAAAGGTGGATTTGCACCAAAATTTACATGAGCTCTAAAACACCTAAATACAACTTTTCATGTCAAAAGAACAAATATTCCCTTGTTGACTGTGGAGTTGTTCAACAAAACACAACTTTTTCTCACTAGGCATTTTTTGTCAAATATGGTATGCTCACACAAAGGTAATGCATGATGGTGACTTTACACTGCACCAGAGAGAAAGGGCAGGTTCCCCTGAATCATATGATGTGTAACACTTGATACTCAATAAAAGAATAAGCTCAGAATTGGAAAAAATATAAAACTATGTCCAGGTGCTTCTTTGTCTATATAGGTTTTAGAGAGTTAAAATGGAACAATAATGACATTGTTCTTTTTTTAAGTCAACTGTACCTGTGATGGGAGATCCTCCAGTCTTCCTGGGGTCAGACCAGGCCAGGTAAGCAGAGTCATGGCGCATGCTCATGATCTGAGGTGGAGGAGGAGCATCGGGAACATCTGGGAAAAATGGTAACATCGTCAAGAGAAGCCCAATTTTTATGTTCAACACCTAAACATCCAGGCTTTAAAATGTATGAAGGATAAAGTTATTGTCACTTACTGAATGGATGTTTAGCAACAATGGGCTCAGATTTGAGTCCCTCTCCAACACCGTACTTGTTCTCAGCACAGACTCTGAAAATATACTCTGTGCCCTCGTGGAGACCTGTCACTCTCATGCTGTTGGTCTCCACAGCAGAGGAGACAGTCACCCACATGTTGGTGATTGAGTCCCTTTTGTCCAGGGTGTAGTTGGTGATCTCAGAGCCGCCGTCGTCCTTTGGAGCTTTCCACCTCAGAGTGGCACCATCAGCAGCAACATCTTTGAACTTAATGGGTCCAATAGGAATGCCAGGCTTGCCCACCACCCTGAGACAAAAGGGATTTAAATCTTATCATTGACTTATTTCAGGATGAAAAGGAAGTCAAGCGTTAATATTAATAGTACTTTAGTTTAAGTCATAAACTAAAATACTGTTATCTATCTTGTGGTTAACTCTTAAAGCACACTATTCATATTGCATTATTCATGTACTCTAAAATGCCCTGCCTTGGTACAGTTTGATAACTACCTGATGAAGATGGTGGATTCCTTGCTTCCAGCACTGTTCCTCAGGGTGATGGTGTACTTGGAAGCATCACTCCTCTTACAGTCTCTGATTAGGAGGGTGGTGTTGACTGCAGAGGACTCTGCACAAACACGGCCAGTGTCTGTCAGGTCTTCGTCTTCTCCCTTCTTCCAGGAGACCTTGGGCGTAGGCTTGCCAATGATTGGGATCTTAAGACGGACTGTACTGCCCTCCTTGGCAATGTAGCACATGTTGGGCAGGTCCCTCAAGTCACAGCTGGGATGAACTGCAGAGAGGAATAATGAATGTTTTAAAACTTTTTGCCACTCTGGGTAACTTGAGTTTCACTTCTTAGAATCGTAAAGAATCCATCAGACAGAGACCTTTACATTAAGTATGCGAGTTTCATGAGTTTAGGCTACAGATTTCATGAGAAGTTAATTTAGATTATGAGACGGCTTTGTTCAATATTCGATTCTGATTGATCAATTACGGCATTATACAATATATATTTCTGAACAGAATACCTCTGCTTTGTATAACAGACCGTTGCTATGGACACAGCTCTGATCATAGACTGGAGAACCACATCCAATCATATCAATCCGCAGAAAGAAGTCCAGTAAAATTACCAACTACAGCTCATTCGCAACACCCAGTGGCAAAAAAATGTTATTTTTTTGTTTTAGGCAATGGCAGCAGATCTGGTGAGCACTTCTCCTAGGTGCCTATCGCTATATACTAACTTAAGCAATAAGTGTTAGTGATAATAGTAATATTGTTCACAGTTGTAACATTAGTAACAATTGTCTTTCCAGCTGTGTCAACTGCAAAGCCTCAGCAAGAAGGAGAGAATGAGGACAGAAACGTCAACATCAATATTTCCAAAGAAGTCCTGTTCACTTTGTTTCGTTTCACTATCAATGGAAACATTTAGTTTAACAAGAATTATAGGTTAATGCTAAGTGGGTTAATCTTAAGAAGGCTACAGAGTTTATGTTACCATGGCTTCAGTTCCAACTGCAGAATCTAACAGTAGTAACAGCAGTAAAATCATTTTAAAATCAATAAAATCATTTTTAAATCAATATTTTGTGTCAAACTGTTGATTTCTTTAGTAAATAGCCGTGTGATAAGCAGGATAATGTGCAGTGAGCAGGTCATTATTGCAAAATTGACCCCTTCAGGGTGATACATGACCCTGATGCGAAGCTGTACATTATCTTTTACTTGACACTGCAGCTACATTGAACCCTCTACACTCTCTCATACAGTTCTTTGCCTGAACGTTTTATATATGTATACATGGACAGATCCTTACTGAGTTGATCCTTGGCGACTACTGCCAGCTCCTTGGGAGAGCTCTCTCCTGCGTCATTCACAGCCATGACTCTGTATTTGTACTCTTTGCCCTCCACCAGATCCTTGGCACTGTACTGCATGTTCTTGGACCTCATTAGCTCCTTGTAGTTGTCGTCACCGTTGAGAACCTCAAGCACGTAGCAGATGATGCGACTGCCACCATCAGTGATGGGTTTCTTCCAGCATAGAGTGCAAGAGTCCTTAGTAACCAGTAGGGTCTTGAAGTCCATGACAGGCCCAGGCTCCTCTGGAAAAGTAGATGTGAGTAAGATTACAAGAGCAAAACAATAAAAGAAGATAAAGCATTAAATCTGTTATCATCACACCCACCAGTTGCTCTGACAGAGTCAGCCGTCTCGCAGTACTCTCCAGCACCAAGCTGGTTGACTGCTGACACTCTGAAGCAGTAGGACCGTCCTGCTTGCAGGTCTGGCACCTTGGAAGACGTCTTGGTGCAATTGTTGGAGACCATGGACCAGGCCTTCCTCTCAGTGTCACGCTTCTCCACGATGTAGTGGGTGATTTCGTAGCCACCATCAATTAGAGGAGCATCCCAGTAGATGGAGGCGCATTCCTTATTTGTCTCCTTCACTATCAAGTTGACTGGTGGCCCGGGAGTGTCTAGAGAGATACAACAACTCTTATAAACATGTTCTACATATTGCTCACCAGTGGATTTATAATGAACTGCTTTAAACTTGAGCTTCTGTGCTTGGACGTAGCTACGTAATGTTTTGCTCTACACAGATGGTAATATCGTAAAGGAACTTATTACTTTCAAATAAATAACTAGTAATATGTAACACATTACATTTTGAAAGTAACTTGCCCAACACTATTCCTCAGTAACTAGTAGGTGAGGCCTCTCTGAGGACTGAAATATTTTCCTCTTACAACACTGAAAATCACTACAAACAAAAAGTCTGTCACTCACCAAGAACCTTGACGATGATGGTGTACATCTTCATGCCAGCCACACTCTCCAGGTTCAGGATGTATTTCCCAGCATCATATCTGTTGACATTGTCCACTAACACCGTGGTGTCAGTGGTGGTGGACTTGATGATGATGCCTTGGCGGTCCTTGATGTTAGTGTTCATCTTTGCCCAAGTGATCTTGGGATTAGGGCGGCCCTTGATGGTGGCGTGCAGCCTCATGGTGGCGCCAGCACACAGCTCCAGGCCTTCCTTCAACTCTGCGCTCAGTTCTGCCTCTGGAGGAACTGCATAAACACATACAAAAGACAGTCTCATGAGTTTCCTGGTGTAGTGAAAGTGTGCTCTCGTGAGCTCTGTCAGAACAAAAAATGTTCTGTCTAGATTGTTCTGGCATCTAATGACGATGATACTGTGGTCCATCTTTACTCACGGTCATACAGAATTAAAATGAAATGCAGCTAAGAAAATCAAAACTGAGATAACCCTCTACCAAACAGCCAATCAAAATGTATTGCATACAGCACTCCTCTAGCAAGTAGATTGATCCTATAAAGTTGGAAAGAAGCCTCCCCTCCATCATTTAAACACTGGATCAGGGATACTTTGAGGTTCTTGAAATTAGAGAAGATGAGATTTGCTATTCATGGGTCTAATGACAGATTCTTTAAATTATGACAGCCTTTTATCACATACTTGTTAAACCAGCTGTAAATGCATTTATCTTCTGTCACATAAATTCAAAATGTGACTTTGTAACCACAACTTTTGTTAGTGTTGTCTGTTATCATCCCTTGGTTATTATCAT
Source organism: Thunnus maccoyii (assembly GCF_910596095.1). Lineage (NCBI taxonomy): Eukaryota > Metazoa > Chordata > Actinopteri > Scombriformes > Scombridae > Thunnus > Thunnus maccoyii. The sequence goes on from NC_056543.1 coordinate 257,048, forward strand.
CTTTAGTCATTTTTTTATTGTGAATTGTATTTTTTATTTTTATTTATTTTATTTTTTTTCTGTATTTTTGCAAACAGGAATATGTTGATTATAATAAAACCTTGGTGGAAAAAAGAAAAAACAGAATGTCAAAATGAAACTTACCAATGATGTCCTTAGCAACGTGTTTGCCAGGCACTTCTACGGGCTCGCTGAAGCCAACCTTGTTGACGGCAGTTATGCGGCACTGGTACTCTGCTTTGAAGATGAGGTTCTGGATGATGTAGTGGGTCTCCTGCAGGTTCCTGGGGACGTTGCAGCGGATCCAGTCTGTGGTGTCAGTCCTCTTGCACTCCACCAGGTATCCGAGGATGGGGCTTCCACCGTCGTTGGCAGGGGCAGTCCAGGTGAGGCTGATGGTACTGGAGGTGGTGTCTGTTACACTGGGGTTCACCACAGGGCCAGGAGGAGCTGGGGAAGAACACATTGACTCAGGTTAGATTAGATACAGATGTTCTTTGATCTCTGTGAGTAGCAGAACATTCTCCCATTAAGAAACTATGGTAAGTTCTGAGAGGTCATGGAACTCACTGATAGGATTCTGTGCAATGGTGCCAGCAGAGGGCTCACTGGGTTTGCCGAGCCCTGCCAAGTTGACAGCAATGACTCTGAACTCATACTCAGTTCCCTCGATGAGACCTGTGACGTCCAAGGTCCTCTCTATCATGGGCTTCCTGTTCAGCTTGGTCCAGTTCATCTCCCTGCTTTCTTTCTTTTCCAGCATGTAACCCAGGATGGTGGACTTTCCATCATCAGCAGGCTCCTTCCAGCTCACAGTCATCTGGTCCTTAGTCGCATTTGTGATCACTGGGGCCTCGCATGGGCCAGGGACAGCTGGAAGTGACATCAGGATTTAGATATTAAAAATATGTTTTAAATTTTAAAATGAGATTGGATGTTTTACATATATCACCATTATAGGAAGTTAACTACACACTACACTAACTGTAGTAGTGGTCACAGAGAGTTCTTACTACCAGTTATAGTCAAGCTGCTGTTGTGTTATGTGTGAAATGTTGATGATGTGAATGTTGGACTCACTGAATGGGTTCTTGGCGACGACAGGGTTTGTGATGAGGGCGTCTCCAACTCCCCACGTGTTCTCAGCACGGATTCTGAACTGGTACTCACGACCCTCAATCAGCTTATCCACATTAAACTCAAGGGTTTCGCCCTTGAACTTGGCAACAACTTGAGCCCAGTTGGCTCTGCTGGTCTCACGCTTGTCCACAATGTAGTTGGTGATGGGAGCGTCACCGTCCTTTAGTGGAGGCTCCCAGGACAACTTGATATTGGTGGCAAACACCTCGACGAATTTGGCACTGGCAGGAGGACCAGGCACATCTGTGTGGACACAAATCATCAGTGCATCATGGGATATTAGCCAATTAGACAGCTTCATTAGTCAACAGATATGTTGATTAATGAAGCTGTGCACATCATATATAATTTCATGTTAAAATGACCAATCAACAAGTGGAAAGCATTTTTTTCAAATCGTACTGGTTACTCACAAAAAACAACAACAAAAAAAACAAAACAAAAAAACATTAGCAGCCTGTTAGGCAATCATGTCATAAGATGTTGCACTTTACCTATAAAGTACACACAATTTAACCTCTGACCTCTGATCTGTGTGGTCGAGTTTTGATAGACTACCCTAAAGAAAAAATGTAGTAAGTACTCACCCAAGACAATGACTTGGATGTCAGCAGTCTTGGATCCACTAGCATTCTCGGCATGGATGGTGTAGGTTCCCGTGTGCTCCTTAGTGACTGCAGCCATCTCCAACTGGAAGTTATGTCTGTGCTGTGTGAGGACTTGACCTTCGGCTGACTTCAGGCTGTCATCACCTCTCTTCCATGTGACTCTCGGCATTGGCTTACCAAACACTTCGGCCTCCAGCAGGATTGTGGTTCCAGCCTTTACCTTCAAACCCTTCTGCATCCTGGCGTTAAGCTCCACCCTTGGTGGCACTACATTTGTACAGATGAGATAAAGAAGTGTTACGTTTCAGATCTGTAAGACACCTCTTTTTATGTTTTGATAGTCATGCTAATCAAGATGAAAAAAAAATGTTATTGCAATGACTGGTTAGTTGGTCTATTTGTCTGGTCAAAAGAGTGCTTGCTCAAAACCTCTCACCATTCTCAGCACAGACCAGGATGGGGTCTGTTGGCTCAGAGGGTTTGCTCATGTTGACGGCAGTTTTAGCAGTGACTCTGAACTGGTACTGCAGGTCTCTCTCCAGGCCTGTTACCGTGTACTCCTCCCTTGGGACATTCTGGCTGCTGGTGTTGCAGCGTATCCACGTGTCTCCCGGCACCCGCATGGCCTCAACGTAGTAGCCGATGATCTTGCTGCCACCATCGTTCTTGGGTCGGGTCCAAACAAGAGTGACAGAGTTCCTGGTCACATCCAGGACTTCTGGTTTACCTGGTGTGTCTGTGACACAAAGATGGACATAAGCAAGTAAGAAAAAGAAAAGAAAAAGAATTGTTGGGTCTCTGTAAATGAAAGAGTACGGTCTTGACCTGCTCTATGTGAAAAGAGATGACTTTTGTTGTGATTTGGCGCTATATAAATAAAAATTGATTGATTGAAAACAAGACTGAGAAACCCAGTCTGATGTGCTGTCCTGCCTCAACACCTTCTCCTGCTATTATTATTGCTAGTCATATCTCTGCTGCTGTCACCAAGTGCTGCTCATGGAGGAATGTTGGGTCTCTATAAATTAAAGAGTTTGGTCTAGACCTGCTCTATGTGAAAAGAGCCCTGCGATAACTTTTATTATGATTTGGCGCTATATAAATAAAATTGAATGAACTGAATGAAGGAGTGAATAAATAAACAACATAAAGCTTGTTGCATAGGTGTTGGTGATGAACATACCAACAGGTGTTCTGGCAGTGACAAAGTCAGTCTTCTTGCTTGGCTTGCCCTGACCGGCACGGTTGATGGCAGATACTCTGAAGGTGTACTCCAGGCCCTCAATGAGGCTGGCACATGGGTACTCTGTGGTGCGGACGACTGTGTCATTGGCCTTCACCCACAGCAAGCTGTTCCTCTCCTTACGCTCGATGTAGTAACCTGTGATGGGGCTGCCGCCGTCACTCTCAGGTTGGTCCCAGGCCACAAACATACAGTCCTTGTTGGTCTTGTTGATGCGGCAGTTAAGAGGCTCACTTGGAACGTCTGGTGATGGAAAAACCAAACAAAATGAACACTTCCTCTTTCAAATGGTTAGGTTGAATGATGTCTAGTTTTCCACTCTCAACAGGTTATATTATCTTGTATTTTCTGATTAATCAGTGAAACTTACCAAAGGGGAACTTGGCGACCATCCTGTCAGACTGGGTGGGATCTGATACACCATAGCGGTTCTCAGCACGGACGCGCAACACGTACTCCTTCCCAGGAATGAGTTTTCCCAGCCTGCAGCTAGTCTTTGGGGAGGAGACGGCCATCACCCAGTCACCTCTGCTCACATCACATTTCTCCACAATGTAGTGGGTGATCTTACTGCCTCCGTCCTCAAGCGGTTTGTTCCAGGACAGAGAGCAAGCATCTGAGTCAATGTCGCTGATCACTACAGGACCCTCAGGAGGACCAGGGATGTCTAGAACACACAGAAAAGACAAGAAAATACTGAAAAATCTATACAATGCCAAGTATTTTTTTGGTATTGAGTCCTGAAATCTTCTTAATTTGTTAACTGAAAGATAATTAAAAAAAAAAATCACATTATCTAACAAACACTGTAGTGCAGTGAAAGTATTAGATAACACTGACCTCTAATGACGATCTTTAGGGCTTGGACCACCTTTGCAGAGCTATTCTCAGCCACCAGACTGTACTCTCCGCTGTCCAACCTCGACACATCCTTGATGATCAGGACACACATATTGCCAGACTGGTGCACAGCCAGACGGCTGGATGGGACTACCGCTGCCTCACCGCGCATCCACTTGCAGGTTGGGATTGGTTTTCCAGAAATCAGTGCCTCCACCCTGAGCTTAGCTCCAGCTCTGGCACTTACCATGTCTGGCATGACAATCTTTGGCTCCACTTCAGGTTGGGACAATAGAATTAAACCAATTAGCTTTCATAGATCATCATCTAAGGAAGCTGAGAGCTGCTGTGCTAGCTAATAATTTATTTTAGGGCTATAACTTTGTCCTCACAACTTGAAACAGCAAGCCTCACTTTCCGCAAGTATTTATCAATGCATTCACTTCTTTATTTTCCTTAGTGATCTAACGTGATAACTTACACATCTGTTCCTTGATTTCCACTGGCTCCCGGGTCTCGGTGAATGAGCTCATCCCCATGATATTCTTGGCCGCCACTCTAAACTTATACCTCTTGCCCTCCTTCAGGCCGCTGATACTGATAGTCAAACCCTTTACAGTAGTGTAGGCATTCCACGCCTCCTCCTCAGGCTCCTTCTCATCTTCCTCCTCCACTACTGGAGGCGGTGGAGGAGGTGGAGGAGCTTCCTCTCCCTCTGGAACCTGTTAAAAGTTTATAGTTGTAGATTACTGATTCACTCTTTGTAAGTTTACTAAGAAGTGGGTAAATAGCTTTAACTAAAAAATTATTTAAGAACTAAAGAACTTTCCAAAATAGATAAAAAGGAAAAGAGGGAGAAAATTTCATTAAGCAGTCAGAGAAAAGTCAGTATGACAAACCTCCACTGGTGCTGGAGGCTCTGGAGGAGGTTTGACCTCGATGTACTCAATCACATAACCGTCGATCTTGGCGCCACCGTCTCTTAAGGGCTTCACCCAGCCAACCGTTGCACTATTCTTGGTGATTTCCAGAATCTCGATCTTCTCACAAGGATCAGGCTTGCCTGAAAAAGGAAATCAGATGTGTTCAAGTGCTTTTAATGTATGATTAAAATGAAAAGAGACAACTGAATGGAATGAGCAGAGGCAGCCATCCATCCACCCTCTCCGTTCTGGTGTCACAGACAGCGTGACTAAGAAACGATACTTACTGACAGGATCAGAGGCCAGATAGGAGGTGGGTGACACCCTGGGAACTCCGGATCCATACTCATTGACAGCTGTGACTCTGAAGTAGTACTCGGTGCCTGGCACTAGATTGTTGACCTTGAAAGGAATCTTATCTATCTCAACTTCGGCCTTGACGACTGCCCACGTCTTGCGGTCAATCTCTCGCTTCTCAACAATGTAGTGAGTGATCTCACTGCCACCATCAATTTCAGGCGGGCTCCAGGACAACTTGGCTGACGTCTGTTTGATGTCGCTGGCTTCCAGGTTCATCACAGGTCCTGGAGTGTCTGTCAGGAAAAACAAATGTTGACATTTAGATGCTGAATTGAAATTCAACTGCAATGCAACCTTTCAATTAAAGTAAGCACATTTTTTTCAATTAATGACAACAAATATTTTCATTTTATCATTGTTTGGTTACTAAGTCATACTACGTCATGATAAGCAGACACCAGGACTTACCCAGAACCTTCACGTTGACAAACACAGCCTTCTCTCCAGCAGTGCTCTGCAGAGTCAAACAGTATTTGCCGGAGTCATTGCGGGTGCTGTCGGGGATGATCAAGAAGGTCATGGTGTCAATAATGTCGACACGTCCCTTCCTGACCACGTTATCGATGCCCATCCTCCTCCAGGTGACCTTTGGAGGTGGTCTACCTCTGATGGTGGCACAGAGTCTGATGGGACAGCCGGCTCTCACCGTCAGTCCTTGCTTTAGGCTGGCATCCAAGTCAATCTCTGGTGCCTCTGTTAAAAGGAAAAATGGGTATCAGCTGGAGGTTGCAATTAGAAGTTAAGTTTATTTGTACATGACGATTTGGTTGGGGGCAATCCATAGTTCCTCTCCTATTATATCATTTTTATCATGTGGAGCAACTATTAAGTCATTTAGTTAGTTATAAAAAAAAAAGAAACTGAAATTCAGAGAGGTCCTCACCTAGAATCTCCCTTGGGATCACAGCTCCCTCCAAGTTGCAGGGCAGGCTCATGCCCACCTGGTTCTGAGCTGACACTCTGAATTCGTACACAAGTTTCTCATTCAGACTTGAGACTGTGAACTCGCACACAACCAGCTGAGCCGCAACGTTGCACCTCTTCCAACCATCTTCCCCTTTCTTGACAGTTTCCGGCACCTTCATCTCCACAACGTAGCCGATGATGGGAGCTCCTCCGTCTGATACAGGCTTGGTCCAGCCTAAAGTGATGGTAGTCTTGGAGCTGTCCAGGACCTTCATGTTGGTAGGAGGTGCAGGAGGCTCTGAAAGAAAACATAAAGGTGTGAGAAGTGAAGCCGTGAAATCAGTAATTCTTTCATGAACCACATTTATTAATTAGAGAGATATTAAACATAATATAAACATTTATTATTTGTTACATACCGACTGTGTCCTTGGCAGTGATGGTACGTGAGGGCTTGCTTGGACTACCAATGCCAATTTCATTGACAGCTTTGACTCTGTACTGGTAGTCATGGAGGGGTAGAAGTCCGGTAACTGTGAGGTGAGTTGCAGGGATTGGATCCTTGTTGACAGGGGACCACCTGACAGCATGCTCCTCCCTCTTCTCCAACAGGTAACCTGTGATTGGCTTTCCACCACTTTTATCAGGCTCTAACCACAGCACAGTCATATCCTCCTTGGAGATCTTGGTGACCTCTGGTGCGTCAGGGGCGCCAGGGACACTAAACTGGGTGCCAGCAAGGATGGACCCACTTTGCACTGCAGGGCCAGGGCCCATCTTATTCTCAGCACGGACTCTGAAGATATATTCATTGCCCTCAATGAGACGGGTAACGTTAGCTTTGTTGGTGATGACAGCGTTGGAGTGGACAGACCAGACTCCTCTTTTGGTCTCACATTTCTCAATAATGTAGTTGTAAATATCACAGCCACCATCGTCCTCAGGGATTTCCCAGGCCAGATGGCACCTGTCAATGGTGATACCAGACACCTTGAGATCCCTGATGGGGCCGGGTCTGTCCAGTACATTGACCTTAGCGTGAGCTGAGCACGTTCCTGCACTGTTGGTGGCAGTAACAACATATTTGCCACTGTCAGTACGTCTGCTGCCTGTAACAAGCAGCTTTGAGAAGTCGGTGCCAGTTTCGATCTGAAGCCTAGAGGTCTTCTTTATCTCCTCTGTGCTGTCATCCTTGGTCCATTTGACATCAGGGTGGGGTTTGCCCTTAACCATTGCCTCGATAGGAATGGAGTCTCCTGCTTTGACCACAAGGGTTCCATCCAGTTTTATCTTGATCTCAGGCTCCACAATCTGCTCCTTAACCAGGACCTCAGCTGTGGTCACCCAGTCACTCTCACCTCCCTCATTCTTAGTCTGAACTCTGAACTGGTAGATCTGGTTTTCAATGCACCTGTCAGCCATGAAATAAGTCTCCTTGATTGCACCCTTATGTAGTCTCTCCCACTCCTCAGCTTCCTTTGGCTTCTTCTCAACGTGGTAACCCAGGTTTCGGCTACCTCCATCATAATCTGGCTTCTTCCACTTGAGGAAGCAAAACGTCTTGCCGATCTCAGAGATGTGGAAGTCAATGGGTTCACCAGGCTTCTCAATGGGATCTACTGCCACTATAGCTGTCTTGGTCTCAGTGGGGGGACCAGCACCAATCTTGTTTTCTGCACTGACACGGAAGAAGTATTCACAGCCTTCAGTCAGAGGGGCCTTTATCAGACGCTTGGTACAGTCATTGGAAACCACGGTCCATCCTCTCTGGCTTGGCTGACGGCATTCAATAACATATTGAGTGATCTCAGTGCCTCCATTGTCCTCTGGGTTCTCCCATGACACCATGCAGGAGTTCTTGGTCACATAGGCCACCTTTATGTTCTGACAAGCTCCTGGTGTGTCCAGCACATTGACAATAATAGTGGCCTGTGCCTGTCCACTACTGTTCTTGGCAACAATGGCATATTTACCGTAGTCTGACCTGACTGCATCATCGATGACCAGTTCACACAGAGGATAGTTGTTGTTAATGTTAGTGCGCTTGTCCCGTGACAAGGCTCTGGCATCCTTTGTCCATGTGATCTCTGGGTCAGGTCTGCCCTTCACCCTGGTGATCAAACTAATGATCTGACCTGCCCTGACGGTCAGAGAGTCACGGCAGGAAACGTCGACAACAACCTCAGGGGGGACCAAAATGTCTTTTGCCAAGATGGTTTCAGTCAGCTCCTTGGGTTCACTGTCTCCAACCTTGTTGGTGGCTCTGATGCGGACTCTGTACTCCATTCCTTCAATAAGACCTGGGACTCTGTAGGCACACATCTTGATGAGGTCCTTGTTGATTCTGTCCCACTGTGCAGTTCCTGTCTTCTGAATCTCAACTACATAACCCAGGATGGGACTTCCTCCATCTCTTGTAGGCTTAGTCCAGCAGATGTCAGCATAGGACTTGCTCCAGTCCTTCAGCTTAAGATTGCTAGGAGGTCCAGGTTTGGTGATGGCGCGGACAGCCTTGACGGGGTCTGAGGTGGGAGAAGGCTCACTGATGCCAGCAACGTTCTCAGCAAACACTCTGAACTCGTAGGTGTTGCCTTCAAAGAGGCCTGAGACTCTGTATCTGAGGTCCAGCACAGGAGTTTTGTTGACACGGATCCACTTTCCTGTCATCTCTCTACGTTCAATCACATAGCCGCTGATGGGGCTACCTCCATCGTACTCAGGCAGAGTCCATTCCACTGTCACAGCATTTTCTGTGATATCAGAGCACTCTGGGAGGCCTGGAGGACCAGGGGGGTTGAACATATGCTTGGCAATAGTGGGAGGACTCTCAAGCCCAGCTCCAATGCCAATCTTGTTTTCTGCACGGACACGAACAATGTACTCACGACCCTTCTCCAGTCTTGACACCTTGGCCTTGGTGCCCATGCCACTGGAGCTAACAACAGACCAGGGCTCCCATGGCTTCTTCACATCCTTCTTTTCAACTATATAGCCGGTGATAGGTGTACCACCATCATCCTTGGGCGCCCTCCATTGGATCATCATGTGATCAGGTGTGACCTCCAAGATATTGATGGGTCCGACGGGTGGACCTGGCAGATCCAGCACAGTGACATGCAGTGCGACGGTCTTGCTGCCTGAAGTGTTGGCCACAGTGAGGATGTACTCTCCAGTGTCTCCTCTCTGGCACTCAGGGATACTAAGGATGGTGGAGGATTCAGTGGACTCAATGTGATAGCGGCCCTCCGACATGATCTCCTTATCGTCTGTCATCCATTTGGCAGTGGGAGCGGGGATTCCTGTCATCTTGGCTGGGAGGACAATAGTGCTGCCCGCCTTGACAACAAGACCCTCAATAAGCTTTACATCAACGTCAATGGTGGGTGGCACTAAAAGAAAGCAAAACAAAAATATTAGGATGTTTTGAAGACTGTAAATGAGAGCAATAATTGCATTTGTTAACCACCCTATAAGAATCATGTGTCTTACATGTTTTCTCCTGGCAGGTGATGGGAACACTGGTGTCAGGACGGCTCACACCAATGGCGTTCTGAGCCTTTGCCCTGAAGCGGTAGGTCTTGCCTTCTTCCAGACCAGTGACATGGGCATGGTTGTTGATGACAGTCTTGAAGGTGACCCAGTCAGTCTGACCCTCTTCCTGGTGCTCAACAATGAAGCCGGTGATTTCACTTCCGCCGGTGCGGTCTGGCCACTCCCAGGCCAACCACACCTCCGTCTTGTCTGCATCAGTGTGGTGGAGGTTCTTGGGTGGACCAGGAGGGTCTGAAAGGTAAGAACATTTCATTGCGGATGATTGGTAGATTTAAATGTCTGACTTTCCAAATTCTCTGAACATGAATAGGGCAGAACAAAAAACTTTCTCAAACTAAGAGATTATCTGTTGATTATTCACTTATCATTCTTACTGCTTCCAGATGTTGTTTTATTCTGGTTATGGTTTTGTTGTGAGAATTTTGTGTCATGACAAAGTGATAAAAAACAATTCACCCATTTTATTTGGAAGTACAGAGACAACTTGTGATTGACATTGTAGAGTCTTCAGGATCTGGAGACTCCACAATTTACACAAATGATTATCATTATTATTTTCAGTTTGAAATTAGACATACATAATTATGACTTCTACTCACAAAGAGGATCGATAGCCTTGATGGGTGTCTTGGTAACCACATATTCGCTCCTGCCAAATTGGTTTTCAGCTGCCACCCTGAACAGGTACTGGATTCCTTCCATCAGGTACATGGCCATCAGACTCAGTTTCTTATTGGCTGCAGAGACGGGCACCCACTGCTCAGCGGCCACGTCCTTCTTCTGCACAATGTAGTGGGAGATTATGGCACCACCGTTGTCCTCGGGAGCCTTCCATGTCAGGTAGGCGGACTCGCTGGTCACCTCAGAGACCGCCAGGTCTCTGGGAGGAGAGGGCTTGTCTGATGGAAAGAGAATTGAGTGTGAGTGAAATTCACGTGCAACAGCTGCATTTTTGCCAATAACTGAATAAAATTTTACGTTGACAGGTGTCAACAAAAATGATAAAGATAAGAAACTAAAGACTAAAGAAACGGAAACTGTTGTTTTATTCTCTGGTCAGTACAATGGCTCCTCATGTCTGCAGTATCACATATTTCTGCAAGACGTTTAACTCACTCAACACCAGCACGGCAACGGTGGCTGATTTCTTCCCAGCAGCATTTTCCGCGGTGATGGTGTAATTGCCGGAGTCAAGGCGGACACACTTCGGGATGAAGACTTTGCTTCCAGTGGCGGTGACAGCAACAGTGACGTGAGATGGAATGTCTCCATCATCCTTCTTCCAGCTGATGGTGGGTGTCGGCACACCCTTGATGGTGGCACTCAGGGTGATGTCAGTGCCCAGCATGGCCAGGTGGTCACGTGCCATGTTGGCGTCCAGCAGCAACTCTGGCTCCTCTGTGGAGGGAAGCAGAAATATATTGAATTTAGTAGATATAGAAAATGGATACGCTGTTGAAATTAATTAAAATACATGATTGTTGTACATAAGTTATGAAGAAAAAACTACCTAGTTTATATAAGTAGCTAGACTGCACCTGCATGCCCATTCAATAAAAAAATACATATTTTCAGTGGCTTTACAGATACCACTGTGGTAAAATTTAACGATATGATTATGTATTTACACATTCACATTGCTAAGTGCTTGTTCATGGGGGAATTTTGGTTCTCTGTAAATGACAGACTATGGTATTGACCTGTTCTATATGAAAAGCGTCATGAGATACCTTTTGTTGTGATGCACTGTATAAATAAAATTGACTTGACACATTTTGCAAAAAATTAAATGAAAACATTATTCATCAGTACTGTTTTCTAAAAATGCTTGAAGCTCTAATCTAAACTACATTATTAGCTAGACTACACATTCCCATCTGAATGTCAAAAATAACATTAACACCAATTACATATTTATGTATTTACAAATTTCACAAATTTAAAATGATGCAATACATTCTAGATAAAAACCAAAGATGAGTTAGAAATGAAAACCGTACCCAGTCTGTCATGAACCTTGATGGTCTCCTTGACGTAGGCAGGGTCAGATTTGCCAGCGGCGTTGACAGTGAAGATCCTGAAAAGATACTCCTGTCCATCGGTTAGGCCTGTCACCACATAGTGGAGGTCAGGGCACTCCTCTGGGGTCTTGTTGGCCTGATTCCACTCCACAGCGCCAGGATGCTGGTACTCAACAAGGTAGCCAAAGATCCGGCCCTTTCCATCGTGGCGAGGCATCTTCCACCTCAGACTGACAGTATCCTTGGTCTTGTCGTAAGCCTCAGGGGTCACTGGAGGGCTTGGAGGCACTGTGAGGAGGACAGGAAGAAATTTTTATACTTTAAATTTTATGTTTAAAAAAATATGTCACTGCAGTAAGATAAATATATTGTTCATGAGTTTGTGTCACACTGACCGATGGGATCTTTGGCAAGAATGGGTTTTGAGGGGACACTGGGGTCTCCAGTTCCCAACTCATTCTCAGCCATCACCCTGAATTCGTACTCGCAGCCCTCCACCAGGTCCTGGACTCTGTACTGAGTAGCAGGGTACAGCGGCTCTCTGGTGGCCCGAGACCACCTCTTGGCTGAGGGCTCCTTCTTCTCCAGGATGTAGTTGGTGATGGGCTTCCCGCCATCGCGAGGCCGGTTCCATAGCACCAGGGCGTTGGTAGCATACACCTCCCTGACTGTTGGCATCTCAGGGGCCTCTGGGACTCCTGCAGAGGGGCCACAGGGGAAAAAACTTGGTTATCAAGGGTCTTTTGAGAATCTCTGGAGAAAATTTGGATGTCTGACCTCTGTGAGACATTTTTATCACTCAGACAGGACTCTGATCTGTAGAATAAAATCAATATCTCGCAGTTGAGTTTGACCCTTTTTCATTATAAATTCAAAAAGTATCATCATTGGGTTCTGCACATGTTTTAGTCAGTACTTTCCTCAGGCATTTGTTGCATTAAATGAAATTGAGGAGATTTTCTTTGGTAGACTGTCAGGGGATTTTCAAATAGTTCTTTGAAAAAGTTTCTTACGCAGAAGATTGAATGACTGGGTTTTCAGTTTGTTTAGACATGATTTGATTAGACTTTTACACAGTACTAAACCTAAATAAAACCAAATTCATTTTTAGTTGATCAAAAAATTAATTTCCTGAAATGAATTTAGGGGAAATAAAATGTGAAAAATGCAACATTTTTATCAGTTTGCAAAGAACTTACTGAAGAGATCTTTGGCTCTCATCTCCTCAGACTCCAGAGGGTCGCTGATACCGTACATGTTCTCAGCAGAGATCCTCATGATGTACTCCCTCCCTTCAGTCAGTTTGGGGATCTGGAAAAAAACAACATATAATCATTTCTGGTTTTCACCAAACTGTTGCCAGTGCTTTCAGGCGATAACAGGCCTGACCCATGTAAACCTGCTTCAATTTGGGGTCTGATTCACATTTTCAAAGTCCAGAGACCTTTAAAGTAACAAAACAGGTGACTGGAGTCTGGTCAACAAATCATCTGGACCCACCTTGCATGTGGTCTTGGTGGAAGCAGATGTCACCGTGGTCCAAATGTCCCTGTTGGTGTCTCTCTTCTCAATGATGTAGTTGGAGACTTCAACACCTCCACTGTCCAGAGGAGGTTTCCAAGAGATCACCATGTACTCCCTGTGCACCTCGTCAAAGATCACCGGACCCACAGGAGGAGTTGGACGGTCTGCAGGGAACAAATAAGCATGATGGTGTCACAACCAGTCTAAGAAATGTGTGATGTTGTAATTGCAAGAATAATTACTACCCATCTCTGCATTGCAAAACCTATGGAAGACAACATGTTCCTGGATAAAATCATCCAAAACAAACCTGCTATTTATGCCAAGGTCCAATCAAATCAAGCGTCAACAGATACTGTATATGAATGTTTGAACACATCAGAAATAGAATGTTTTTATTGTTGTTCTGAACGGCTTAACTCAAGGGTGAAGTGAAAAGCCGACCGTCACAGAGAGGTGAGGGGGATGGAGAGAAGCAGTATTGTTTCACTACTGAGATAATGTGTGCATATTTTAATAATAGTGTTGCACTCTCTCAGTGTTATAGGTCTCTCGTTTGTCATTCTGACAGCAGGGTAACCCAGGCTACCTTGGCTAAGTCAGCTAACATACCCATGAGCACGTTAGAGGTGCGCTGCCAAAATATTCCAGATGGAACTTGTGTTCTAGAGTTATTGTTCTGCATGTTGGACTAAGTGGATTATTAAACTTTTGAACAGTAATTGTTTGGGTCTCAGATTCTTCGTATGACTGCACCGAAGTGTAATGTCCGTACCGTGATGGTTCGGGATAAATACACATACTGTTGCACCCCTTAGCAGTTACCAAACAGCTTAAGTGCATTGCAACCAACATCTGATCTGGATTAGAGCTGACCCTGATTTTCATGTAGCAAACCAGGAGGACTTGCAATCACATTTGTGATCTGGCCAACAAAGATGCATATAAGTGGTTAAGTGTTAACAAAAGTGTCTCAAATCAAATCTGGATTTTATCAAGATACGACATGACTAGTGTGAATGGTGACGAAGAGCGGGGAGAATTTTCTTTTCAACCCATAAAAGAGCAAGTAACACTTTAACAATATATTCGGTATTGAAACCCACAATGCTGGATCTAATCACCAATGCAAATTAGCTTGTAGCTAAATCTGGTTTAATATATCTCCTCTCCCTGTGTGAGATGAATATTTTCTTTTGTACATGGTCGCTGACACCGATACTTTCTGCAGTTGTTCCTTCTGAAATGTGTCTGTAGCAAACGGCATCAAAAATTACAAGTACTGAAAGTTGGTGTCAACTTATTCCTTGATCAGATTCATTTGCCAGTTTTAGGCTGTATATTATTGAGAGAAAGTTTTCTGTTTTGTTTCTTCTGTTTAGACATTTAACATGTGGTATCAAAAAAGTGCTGTTTTGTCATCAGAGGGCTAGTATTAGTGACAGTTGGAGTTTGCAGTTTACTTACCAACAACCGTAACGTTGCAGACTCCCTTCCTGGATCCAGTGCTGTTCTCCACCACCACCACATATCTGCCGCTGTGCTCACGCTTTGCCTTCATCAGGCCCAGCGACATGGTTGTCAGCGTGTTCTTGAACATGACGTGCTTGTCGGCCTTCAGCTCCTCGTCATCTCTGTACCACATGATGGATGGATAAGGTTTGCCAGTGTAGCGACCCTGCAGAAGGCAGCTCTCACCAACGCGGATGACGATCTTATCACGGAAATCCAGCTCAATGGTTGGTGGCTCTGCAGGACAGAGAAGAGGAAGTCAGATAAAGTGATACCCAGAGGAGTCGAAACACTTTCTGTTTTTAAGTCATTTGTATCAACAGGATGACACAAAGGAGAAAGAGGCTTGTGGATGATGAATCTTTTCATCAAAAACTGAGGGCAGATTTGAAAAACTATTGTCAATGTAGGAAACAGTTGCTCCTGTTAATAAAAATCAGAAGTGCTCACCAAGTTCGTCCTTGCAGGTGATTGGCTTGGTGCAGAACGACGGTTTGCTGGGTCCAATGTCGTTGACAGCGATGACCCTGAACTCATAGGTGTCGCCCTCCCTCAGGCCATCGTAGGTGTACTTCCTCTCCATCAGCTTCTCCTTTGTCAGTCGGGTGAACTTATCTTTGCCAATCATACGTGCTTCCAGGATGTACATGGTGATCTCCGAGCCACCGTCAAACTTGGGTGCCTTCCAGGTGACGCTGATCAAATCCTTGGCGACCTTGGTGACTTCCAGTTCTTCGGGGCGATCTGGCACACCTGATCAAAGCAGAAACACAGAGTTCAATTTTAAATTTGAATTCTGTTTTCATGGCAGACAATAGTATAATAATCTGAGAATTTCCAGACCTCTCAAAATTACAACCTTTGGTTTTATTCAATTTTGAGTTTAATTGTAGAGTTCTTACATTTTTGCCACAAAATTCTGACTTTTAAGTCACAATGCTGACTTTTCCTAATACTCTAACTTTATTCTCAGAATTCAGACTTGGCCTCACAGCCATCATATTTGTTTAATTACTCACTCATAGGTTCCTTCACAATGATCTCAGCTGCCGTCTCTACGAAGGGTCCAATGCCGATGGCGTTCTCAGCAGCCACTCTGAAGAAGTAGGCCTTGCCGGTGGTGAGGCCACTAGCCACGGCATTCTGTCTGCTAGCAGTGAAGGAGACTGAGGTCCAGGCCTTACGCTCGGCCTCACGCTTCTCGATGATGTAGTTGCTGATTGGAGAGCCGCCGTCGTTCTCGGGGAAGAACCAGTTGAGCTTGCAGGACTCACTGCTCAGGTTCTCAGCGGTGAAGGGGATGCCGACAGGTCCGGGGACATCTAAGGGATAACACAACAGGTTTCATTAGGTTTTAATGTAAAAAATAATAATATATGTGTATTCATGTGAAGATGAGGTAGCATCTTAAGGCAATGTCTCACCCAGAACTTCCACTGTGATGTTTCTTGTCTTCTCCCCACCAATATTCTTGGCGGTCAGTGTGTAGACACCAAGGTGCCTCCGAGCACAAGGTTTGATGACCAAAGATGAACTGATGGCTGTTGTCTCCACTTTGGCTTCGGGAGGCAGCGCCGCTCCGTCTCTTGTCCAGGTGATTTCGGGGGACGGCTGGCCTGATACATAGGCGATGATGCGGATCACCCCGCCAGCATGGACCACCATCCTCTCCTTCACCGAGGCGTCCAGATCAACCTCGGGAGCAACTGAGGGAAAGAAGCACAGTATGCCTGTTTCAAAAAGACTCCGCAAAGTAATTTCAGGTCACTCTTTTCCGAGAATAGTGCTTGTTTGATTTAAAAACAAATAATTTCAGCTCTTTAAGACCGACTCACTGGTTCTGTCTTTGACCTCAAGCACCTCAGGGACTTCGCCTGGCTCACTGTCACCAGCAGCGTTAAATGCAATCACCCTGAACCTGTACTGACCGCCGGTCTTCAGACCAGTGATCACAAACCGGGTGCCACGGATTTCTGTCCCCTTGGCCTGAAAAACACAAACATAGAGGACGGATGGAGATTATGAACTGAAAGTACTCAAAGTTTCTAAGGCGTCATTTGAGGCAAATTTTCTTGGTCAATTTTTTTATTTATAATGGAAAAGTTTTTGTGCTGCTTTCATGGTCATGGGTGTCTTCAAAAAGGGATTTTAATCTCAATGAGACATGGTTAAATAAAGGAAAAGAAAATCCACCCAAGGAAATTTAGTTTGTAACTAAATGTTTTCTAAATGCTGAACTGGCATCTGATTCCTACGGAAGCCTAGAGCAGCTGTGGATTACACAGATCACAATATGTCATTTTGGAATAAAAATTTTTTGTGGTAAATAAAATAAAACATTGTTGAGATGGTTTGGATGCATATATAATAATTATTTCATGATCAAAGTAATAGTTTGCCATCTCAAAATAACAATGATAATTTAAGTGTTATAAACTCTTATAGTGGGATAATGACAAAAAATTAAATGTGAGCACCATTTTTTTTCTTGAGAAATGACTAATTCTTGGTAAAGTAATGGATACTGCTTTCAAAAGTGCTGCGTTTAAAATTAATTGAGCTATTAAGACCAGATTTTTAATTTGTAGGACCATAGGAATGGCTCATGTGAGGCGTTTCCTGTCACCTTGACCCAGGCCTCGGTGCCCTCCTCCTTGTACTCCACCCAGTAGCCAAGGATCTTGGAGCCTCCGTCCTTCAGAGGCGGGATCCAATGCAGGTCAACTGTGGATTTTGTCCAATCAGAAACCTTTGGAGTTGGAGGAGAGGGTGGGGCTACAGGGAGGAAACAGTTGGACATTTTAAACATAAACTTGTTCCTTCTTCCTTGACACCATTAAGTCTGATTTCATTGTAGGCGTGTGCTTACAGATGGGGTCTCTGGCAAAGATGGGATCTGTGGGGACACTGGCGAGTCCGGGCCCTGCAGCGTTGATGGCGGAGACTCTGAACAGGTACTGGGAGCCCTCAATGAGACCACTCACCACGAAGGACTCGCCCATGCCCATGGGGCGGATGGGGTCGCGGGTGACACGGGTCCAACGTTTGCCCGTCGTCTCCTTGCGCTCCAGCCAGTAACCAGTGATCGGTGTGCCGCCGTCATCCTCAGGCTCCTCCCAGTTCAGGGTCATGCTGTCCATGGTGATATTGGTCACAGTTGGCTTCTCGCACTGGCCGGGGACGGCTGCAGGAGAATGGACACAAAGTTATACAATCTCACCACATGGGCCATTTAGTAGCTTCTCCGAAGTGAATACAGTGAATATTATGGATGTATTAAATTCACAATTTAATGATTTTAAACTTTTGATGTGATTCGATATTTCTGTGATGTTTATAATCTTCTGATAACTCAGTGTTATGCAACTTAAAACAAAAGAGTTTTTAAATTCCTTTATGAGGTTTTTCTGGCTAAATAAAGGTTTAATTAAACTTGTTTCAATATATATATATATATATATATATGTATATATATATATATGTATATATATATATATATATATGTATATATATATACATATATATATGTGTGTGTATATATATATATATATATATATATATATATATATCTGAGTAATGACCAGTATTGCTTTATTTGACACTGTGTTAATGCTCCAACTGGTGTTTTTATTGTAAAGTATGTTAAGCTGTGATAATGCACTTAAAGTAAACTTTGCCATGACTTTATTATTATTATTGTGACTTCAAGACAAAGATGAAATAGAGGAATGATCATATGATCATATGATCAATATACAGTATAAGTACATAGACTGAGGAATAAGTCATCATACAGTATTTAGTGTTTCAGTTTGAAAACGAGAATCTGAAACTCACTGTAGAGGTCTCTGGCCACCTCGGGATCGCTGTCCAGCGGGTCTCCAACTCCATACTTGTTCTGGGCCATGATGCGGAACACATACTCGTGTCCTGCCATGAGGTGTTCCACTGTCCAGATTCGTTCTTTGGGCTCATTGGTGACGGGGACCCAGGTCTTCCTGTTGGCCACACGCCTCCAGATCACGTAGTTGGTGACCTTGGATCCGCCGTCATCCTTTGGCGGCAGCCAGGACAGTGTGATCTTCTCAGATCCAATCTCCTCGAACTTGATGGGAGCGGAGGGAGGACCGGGCCGGCCTGACAGAATGAAGACAACAACAAGCTTAGATGACAGAAACTGTCCTGGAGAATGCTTCTGGTTTCAGATAGCTCAAGGTTTTCTTTAAGATGACACGTTTTAATGAGTTTATTCATGATTTTATAGTTTTTTGCATGATATTTTTGTTTAACTCTGATTTTGACATCTTATTTATCTTTTTTATGTTGTTAGTCAAAATAACAAACATCCTTGAAGAGATTTGTAATCTCAGTGAGGTTTTCTTGATTGAACAAAACAAAACAACTTGTACTACACAAATTAGGTTGAGCAATACTAACAAGGTAGAAAATAAAGTCTAGATTATAGAACTAGAGTTGATATCAGATATTATCCCACTTTTATCAATCAATACTGAAACATATTTGAGTCCGACCCCATCCCACAACAATAACCAGTCTAGTTATCAGTCGTGTTATCACCACCACAGAGCATGACATGAGGAGGGCATTTAAAGGAGTAAATCTGAGGAAGGCATGTGGCCCAGACGGCATCCCAGGGCAAGTCCTAAGATCCTGCGCCAACAAACTTGCTGCGATTTTCATATATCATATTCAGTGTTTTCAGCTCATGAAAGTTAATCATAACAGTAAGTTCATTTTGTTTTAATTGTTTTAAGCTGTTTTTTGCTAACGAAAGTTGGCATTAGCATTATCACAGTTAACCATAGACTGTAAATGCAACATGGTCACTTCTGGCTCCAAAAATCCAAGATGGCGAGGGTCAACGCGAGTCCACAAACCAATGGGTGATGTCACACTGACTACATCCATTATTTTATACAGTTTATGGTGTTGACACACATTTCTTTTGAAAATATCAATATTCAGTTGTGTTTTTAATAACTGCAATATATTTTAAATATCACGTCTGTGTTAAAATTTTGTCATAAAAAGAGCATTTTTCTTTTTCTTAATGACCTGGAAGAAGACCTCAGGGATTTATGGCATCACCTGAAACAAAGACCACCACCTCTGACATAATAAAACTCAGTACACTTTTATGAAATAAAACATAAACCCTCAGGTAAAAGGTCAAAACAGCAAATATATATTTAGTGAGTATATGCTCTGTATAATCTGGGTGTCTTACTGCCTCAGCTGAACTGTTTCCTGAACTCATCTGTAAACATCCAACTGAAATTCACTTGAAAGCTGCTTTTAGGAAAATCTGTCTATATTCAGTGACAATCAGTAAAACTTTAAAACACTTGTTGTGATCATACCGAGCACGTTGAGCCTCATCTCCTTGGAGGCCTTTCCGAGGCTGTTGGAGGCCACGAGTGTGTAGAGGCCAGTGTCTGGACGTTTGCCCTGCTGGATCAGGAGCGTGCAGCTGTCGTCCGACACAATCTTGTTGATGTGCTCGTCGTACTGAACCTCCACCTTGTCATCGGACTTGTGGGGTGGAGCCTTGTACCACGTAAGTGTGGGGAATGGACAGCCACGGATTTTGGCCACAATGCTGATGTCACTGCCCTGTTCAGCCTCCATGAACTCCTTCAGCTCAATGGACGGAGCGCCTGCAAGGCAAAGACAAAAAGCAGAAGATTTGAAGTCAAATATGTCTTTTTAGTGGAAAAACCTGATTCAAACATCACAATGTTTGATCAAATGTCACATGGAAATCCAAATTCAGTTAAAACTTTGAGATGGACAGTATGATATAAGAGTTCAAATGTGTTTTCATCATTTTACTGGACCTTATTTGACTGAGTGAAATGAAAAATAAATGTTTCTAAGTGTACTTATTAAAGTGTTTGGTCAAAAATATGTTTCCTTACAGGTCTGGTCCTGGATGAGGATCGGCCCAGCAGTGCATGATGGTCTGCTGGGTCCGACTGCATTGTATGCCACCACTCTGAACTCATATTCATCTCCCTCTGTCAGGTCCTCCACCTTGAAGCTGGTGGTGTCCACGTCTCTCCTGTTGCACCTGCAGGTTGAAGCACAGACAGTTTAGGAGCAAAAAAACAAAGAACAGGAAGGTGAAACAGTTTTAGAAGTGAAGGATGAGGAGAGAAAGGAAGAGACATACAAAGAGCTTATATAGAACTTATTCTGATTTACATTTTATATTTCTGTTTTGTGATCATAAAATTTTAAAGGAATACGTCGAAAAAACAGACATATTTGAGCACATACCAACAACTGCTTCTAGTCAGTGAAAGGATGAGCAAGAAAGTGAAAGTTATATGGAAACATAATGAGACAAAAGTTGTATTTATTGATTATTTATTTCAGAGTTCTTGCTCTGGATGGATGTCAAAATAATTAATGGAGGGTCAGTAAAGAAAGTGTCAACATGCAAATTGTTAAAGCATCTAATATTTCTCTCCCTCCACAGTCTGAGCTCTGCTTTCTACTTCTTCTATGTATAGAATGGCCACGGTGGGAGACACTGGTGAGCCCACGCCACAGCCATGCATTTATCTGTAAAACCTCCTGTTGTACTGGTGGTGTTCAGACAGAGGTCCAGCAGTTTGCAAATCTGGTCTGGGCTATAGTTGGTTCTATTGTTCAGAGTGTAGCAGTTGTAGTAGTAGTGTGGTGACCCTGGCATGGTAGTACTCTGTGTTTAGGACCACTGTGTATCTTCCTTTATCAGCTGGTAGGATGGTGATTATTTTGATCCTTGTTCAGTGATGTCACAGCTCGCCTTCCCTGGATGGTGATGTTGGAACCACCAATACCTTCAACCTGAGTTGTTCTGCCTCTGTTTCTGTTGAGTTGTTTTTAGATGAGGTCAACTATTGGTAAATGCTGTGGGTTGTGTGAGTTCCCTGCCTGACAGGTTCTTTACTCACCCATCTGTCATGTGTTTCATTCAGTGGAACTCTTTTTGCCCCCTCCAGATAAGTTCTTCTGCTTTCCTAGTGTTGCTGGCTCATGACTGTAGGTTTTTGAATTTCTATGTCTGTCTTTCCTTGCTTTGGCGTTTTGAGATAGTTTTGCCTTCTCAATGAAATCAGTGACCTTCTCCAAGACTGCCCTGGCCAGATGTGCAATTAATTTCTGGAGTATTATTTTATATTTAAATTTCTATTTTCAGAGAAAAAGCTCTAAAAACCCACTGTACCCTACCTGCTCAGCACCAAAAGGCAAACAGACACGGTTAGCTGTAGACTAGCTGGTGATTTGGAGCCAAGAGCTCTGGGCCCCAGGTTGGGTCTAAGTTAACAGGAACAAAGTGTTGCCCTCTAGTGAAGGTTTACCTCCTCCAGGACTCCTTCTGGGCGCCACTAGCGTCCCAGCAGAGTAGATCCACGCTATAGTGAGTTACGGGTGAACCGCCGTCGTTCTTTGGAGCCTTCCAGGTCAGTGTCACTGTGCCCTTCCTCACACCCTGGATCTTCAGCCTGGTTGGAGGATCAGGAGGATCTGAGGAGACAACACATCAATGCAATTATTCTCACAGATATAAAATATAAAGTATATTTCCTCTCCCCAGGAGATGGAGGATTTGGAGATTTACTGCTGGACGTACGGATTGGATCTCTTGCTTTGGATGGCTCCATGGTCTCAGTGTGTGGCCCTAACCCGAAGCGGTTCTCGGCCCTGATGCGGAACAGGTACTCCTCACCCCCGATCAGGTCTGGAACAACCAGAGACTGAGCAGTGCAGGCCGGGTTCACCTGAGAGGACAAACAGTTATAAGAAATAAGGCACACAAGCCGGCCTCTGACAGATGGAGAGTGTGAAATCTTTCAATAACGTTGTGGCTCAGTTTGTTATCCTGCAGGTGTTCTGTTCTACCTTGGTCCAGGCTTTGCCGTCCACAGTCTTCTTCTCGATGAAGTAGCTCTTCACTCTTTCTCCTCCATCACATTTGGGAGGTTTCCAGGTGAGTCTGCAGGTTCCTCTTGTCACGTCACTCACCTTCAGGTCTCGAGGAGCTCCAGGCAGGTCTATGGAAAGGAGAGAAACAGATAATAAGTTGTGGGAACTTGATTAAACTTCTGGATGGATATATGCAGACTGGAACGTTTTACATACCGAGCACATTGACTCTGACTTTGACCACTTTGTGTCCTGCAGGGCTCTCAGCATTGATGATGTAACGGCCGCTGTGGCTCAGTTTGCTCTCGGGGATGACAACCACAGAGGTGGTGTCAGTGGAGTGAATCTGAGAGGAAATAGCAGCAAGACATGAGAAATTTTTATAGATTTGAATTTTTAAAACTATTTTATTTTTTAAAAGTCCTCGTTCCTCACACTGAAAAGACTGATGAATGCACTGATTTACCACTTTGTGTTTTCAAGAAACCTTAGATGGATCGATCTGGATAGTCATAAACTCAATAATTCAGATATCATACTAACAAAAGCCATCAATGTGGTGCAGTTCTTGGAGTTTTGGTTGGCAGGTAAACAGAAACTCTGTGTTTGCTTTCGGTCTTATACACAGAGATTAAGGTGTCTCACCTCTGAGTCAATGGGCAGCGTGTGAAGTTCATTCTTCATCTCTGTAGTGGCCGGTCCGTCAAAGGTCCAGGTGACTTTGGGAACAGGTCGTCCATGGATGGTGGCGGGAATCCTAACGGTGGTTCCTGCTCTGCAGTTCAGCAAGTCGTGAGCGCTCAGATCCAGAGTGACTGTTGGCTCAACTGGTGAACAAACAGAATGAGAGTTTCATGTTAAACCGACGTGTTCTGATTTATTCATTCATTCATGCCCAGGTAAACAACCTGCGTGACTCTTACTCAGGATGTCCTCAACCAGGATGTCAGCCGTCTTGGCGGGCTCAGAGTTTCCTGCAGTGTTCACGGCGTAGACCCTGAACTTGCACTTCTTTCCCTCCTTCAGGTCGGGGACAGTGATATGGGTGGATGGGTGGAGCTTGTCAGTGGGGTTCACCCTCCTCCAATCAGGAGAGCCCTCCTCATGGACCTCAATAATGTAACCCTTGATGGGGCTGCCGCCATCTTTGTCTGGCGGACTCCAGGAGAGAGTGACACTGCTCTTGGTCTTGTCTTTAACCTCTAGGTCTCCAGGTGGGCTTGGAGGGTCTGAAAGAGGAGCAGAGAGAGTCGAAGGTCGAACATGTAAAATGTCAAATAAACCAGCTGTCACCGTTTTGGAAAGTTTTCACAGCTGGGTTGTAAAACATCACAGAACATTGCATAGTGAGAGGAAACTTTACAATATATTCTACAGACATTCTGTACATTTTATGAACGATCACTCAGAACCCAACTGGAACCAAAGGAAACATTCCCAGAACGATCTTTAAAGGTTGCAGAAAATGCCGTCCATCGGATACCTTTGAAGAGTCACTGATCATAGAAATCAGCAGCTAAAACTTGCAATTGAAGCAGATTCTGACCTTCATTAAACACCTTATCAAGAATAGAATCACAATTGTGATCACCTGATATTAAAAAGAGTTAGAAAAAATAGTTTTCAAAAAATTTTCAACAGACTTTTCAGCAGAGATAAACAAATGTAAATCTTAACTCCAGTTGAGGGATAACTGTCATAGTAATAAAAAATAAACATAAAATTAGGAGGTTAAAAGGTTGACACTCACTGCATGGATCCACAGCAAAGCGGCACTCAGTGGCTTCGCTGGGCGGTCCGACTCCTGCAGCATTGCATGCTGCCACCCTGAACTGGTACTCGGTTCCTTCGATGAGCCTCAGCACAGTGTACTGCAGGCCCTTCACAGATGGCTTCGTGACGGGTGATCGGTTGACACGACCCCAGTATACAGCGCCACGCTCCCTCTTCTCCAGCCAGTAGCCCTGAATGGTGGAGCCGCCGTTGTCAAGAGGAGGTTCCCAGGTCAGGGTCATGGTGGTTGCTGTGGCAGCAATGATTTTGGGGTTACGTGGTGGTCCGGGGAGGCCAAATGGATCCTTCAACTGGACCTTCTCAGAGTCGCAGCCATCACTGATGCCATACTTGTTCTCCGCCTTGATTCTGAACTGGTAGGTGCCGTTCAGGTTCAGTTTGTAGACCTGAGGGAGCAAAAATAATGTGAATTATTGTCTCTATCTGATGGTTTTCTGATTTCTACATTAAGAATACTATTTTTCATTTAAACCAAACATTTATTCAATCAAAGATCAAGTTTTCAGTATTGAAGATTCAAAGAATCCATTTTATTTTGAGTTGTTAGACACTATCTAAGATGATTTAAATTGAGCATTCTGATGTGTCTAAATGTAAGTTTAAACCTATTCTTGGAGTCAGGACGAGTTTTTCAAGTGTCTTGCATGATGATCAAGTATTTGAATTCATCAATCAAATCAGTGCATTCATACTTCATACATTGCGGCTTCAACTCACCCCGTATCTCCTGTCGATGAGGTTGTCGGTCAGCACCTCAAAGTCAGACTTCTTCTTGCTGGCATCTCTGCGCTCAACAACGTAGTTGGTGATCTCGCTGCCTCCGTTGTCCTCTGGTGCATCCCAGGTCAGATAGCATGACTCTGCCTTGATGTCAGAGACCACAATGTTCCTCGGAGGAAGAGGACGGTCTGCAAAAGAAAAGTGTCCATATTAAAATTTTCTGAATATCTCCAAATGTTTCCCTTCATCCTCTGCAGCTCAGTGACACATTGAATGGTCAAGGACAATTACATTGGATGTTGTGTAAGATTTTGTTTTCTTACCAAGGATCTCGACTGCAATGATGTGCTTAGCTTTGCCATAGCAGTTTTCCGCCACCAGCTTGTAGTTGCCCTTGTCCTGTCTGACGGTTTCTGGGATGGCGATCTTTGTCCTCAGGGTCGTCCGGGTCACCTGAAGATGAGAAAAGTTTGGTTGTTGTCAGCTTCTCGATCAAACAAACCTGACATGAAAAGTTTGTCCAGTAGGTGGGGCAATACGAAAAGTAATGGGATCACCAAATTAATTTGGATTCTTCCTCTGGGAACCACAAATATCAACTGTAAATGTGAAACAGTTGACCCAACGTGTTGGGCAGACAGTTGGAAAAAAGTTGAAACAGATTTCAGTCAGTCACAAGTTTTCGCGCAGAAATGAATCAGTTCTCACCTCCTCAGTCTCTATTGTCATCTTCTCTTCATCAGGCTTTTCAATCACCACGTCGTCCTTCATCCATTGGAGGGTCGGCAGAGGAAGTCCCTTCACCTCGGCTGGGATGTCGATGGCCGCGCCTTTCTTCACAATGATGGCGTTGCTCTTGAAGAACTTCAGGATCGTAATAACTGGAGGAACTGTGGACACAGAACATTTGTCAAGTTAGAAAGTGCTGTTTGGTAAGAGCGACAGTTGTAATCAGCAATCAAACTCTTCTGATTTGTTAATTCTTGGCTCCTGTGCCAATTTCTCATTGGCTGTTGCTCAGATTTTAATTTCATTGGATTGTTTTATTGCTCTCGACAGAGTCTCATTAAATCAAACACATTTGTGAGTTGAGCGTCTTACTTTCATCATCCTGGATCTTTGCTGTGATTGGCTTGGAAGGATCTCCATCCCCAACCTCGTTCACAGCTTTGACGCGGAACTCGTACTCATGGTTCTCCGACAGGTTCTCGAGGGTCCCGCAGCACTCAGGGAAGATCTTGCGATTAGCCACCTCGAACTCATTGCTGTCAGACCTCATCTTCTCCACATAGTAGCCTCTGATGGGGCTGCCGCCATCAGTGCGAGGCGGCTCCCAGGCCAGGGTGATGGTGTTCTTGCCTCTGTCGGTATAGTGTAGCTTCTCAGGAGCAGATGGAGTACCTGCAGAAAAGGAGCTCAGTCGTCATTGTAGAATTGTTTTAACTAGACTTTTAGTAACCACAGATTGACACTATGTTGTCAGAAACATGTCAGCTATTTTGGCAAATCTACCTTTGGGATCCTCAGCCAGGATGGGTCCCAGGTCAGCTGGAGCTCCATCTCCATATTTGTTCCTGGCGATGACCCTGAAGTCATATTCCTCACCGGCCAGCAGGTCCTGGATTTCACACTTGCAGGATGCAACCTCGATGGGCTGGCGGAAAAGCTTCATCTTGGCGTCCTTTCTCCGTACCTCGTAGCCAACGATGTCGCTGCCGCCGTTGTCCAGTGGGTCAGACCAGGTGAGGGTGATGTTCTTCTTGGTCACCGTCACAGTCTTCAGGTCGACCACCGGTCCAGGAACATCTACAGAAACAGTTAAAATGTAAGATATTTTAAGACATTTTTCAGAAAACTGGGCTACTTAAGAGGTTGTATGTTTGGGATTTACAGGTGTAGTGTATTCATTAACACTGACCCATAACGTCCACTTTGGTTTCAGCAGTCTTGGTCCCACTGCTGTTGGTGCCGGAGATCTGGTACTTTCCGTGATCTGCCCTCACAGTCTTCTTGATGAACAGAGTGCTGTTCTTGCCCTCCGTCTCCACGATCATCCTCTCCTTGTCAATTTCTGCTTCGTCTTTGGCCCATTTGACATCTGGCTGGGGTCGGCCAGTCACCACAGCGGGAAGCCTCAGAGATTGGCCAGCCTTGATGATGACGCCATTCTTCACGGAGACATCAAAGTCAACGGCAGGCGATACTGAAGGACACGGACAGGGAGACACAAGGTTAACTTGAGTAAGATTATCAGAACAATGTGTCTTGGAGCCGTTGCACTTCCTGTAGCTGCTTCACAGTAAAATCCACAAACAACTCTCTTGATTGGAAAGCATTTACTGTGAAGCAACTGCAGAAAATGTTGCATTTGATTTTCAGCTTTTGTTTTTCGTAGTTATTAAAAAAGTCCTGAACATTCTTCTTTTTTTAATTTTAAAAAAACATACTAGAATCCTAAAGAGTTGAATGGTACTGTTTTCCCTCTTAAGAAAGTGTAATTGCAAGTAAACAATCTTAATCTTCTTAATGGAATAACAGACATATTTCTTTGGACTACAAGAAGCACAGCTGGAAGAAAAATTAGACAAGATAAAAAAACTGTGATATCAGTGGTTATCTACAAAATAATCCATCAACAAGACTTCATGAATGATGGAAAAATGTATCTCTCAAACAATTTTTTGCCTCCTATTATGAAATAATATAACCTCTCTCTTGCCAATAAAGAATTAAGTGGAAAAAAGAAGTTCTGCCTCGTTGTCCACACTCCACAGCTGATCCAGCAATGAAACTGTCAGTACCTTGAGGCTCCTTGACAGTGACAGGTTCAGTGACGCCAGGAGCTCCAGGACCAGCGTCGTTGACGGCGATGACCCGGATGTAGTAGTCCGCTCCTTCGGTCAGACCTGTCACGGTGTACGTCAGCTCTTTACACCTGAACTCTGTGCTGCGAGTCCAGTCCTTCTCTCCAGCCAACACCTGCCATCAGAGAAAAAATGAGTTTGACGTTACTGGTCTCTTTTTCTCATTCTGAATATCCCTTTTGCTTATTCTCTATCTGCATATGTATCAGTTATTAGAAACATATTTCAGACTAATCAGTACTGTAACAGTAAAGTACCTTCTCAACATGGTATCCCAGGATGTCTCCTCCACCGTTGTACAGTGGGGGCTTCCAGGCCACGATGACCGAGTCTTTACTAGTGTCCACAATCCATGGAGTTGGGGGTCCAGGAGGCACTGAGGGTTAATGCAGATTAATGCAATGAGAGTTAACTCAACAGGCAGGCTGATGTTATATATGACTATATATGATTAACTGTTAATAAATACTTATAACACACTATAATGCAGGTATAATCATCTTTTTAAGTGTTTATTAATGTTTAGTATATATTATAACTTCTCCTATGAAGATATATTTTATATTATTACAGCTGTGTTACTATATTGTATTTCATTATCCGTTTATAACGCAGCAAACACTTCTGGGTGTCCACATGAGGAGTTGTAGCTGCTGACTAACACATTAATAAACACTTTAAACAGGCTAAAGCATACACCAGGCACCCTTGATTCGTCATACCTCCATTAATACACAACACACAAGTCTATATTTCACTGTATGTCCTGGTTTCAGGGTTAAACTGGTTAAAATCTCAGTGCACATTAAGTATCCATAAAGAGGTTAATATTCTCTCTGAATGCCTCTGCTGCTTCTACATATCGACCTTCGATGGGAGCTGATAAACTTACGGATGGCGTCCATGGCAACGATGCGGTCGGTGGGCTCACTGAATGGCCCAGGCCCAGCCAGGTTCTCAGCGCACACTCTGAAGATGTAGGTCAGTCCCTCCATCAGGCCAGTGATCTTGACGTCCAGCGAGTTGAGGAGAGCGCGATTCACTCTGGTCCAGTGTTTGCTGTTCACCTCCTTCCTCTCGATCCAGTAGCCCAGGATCGGGCTGCCGTTGTCCTTTGGCTCGTGCCAGGAGATGTGGGCGGTGCTTGCTGTGACCTCGTGGATTCTCGGGGTGTTGGGAGCATCCGGAGGATCTGAGGGCGGAAAAGAAAGGGTTATTTAATGCAGCACTGTTAACCTCAGTGGAAAGGGGAAACTGATGTTTACCAGTGTCACTCTTAATAAGATCGCCAGACATGCCAAAGTTAAAAGTTTTATAAATATTACATAACACTATTTGTGATTTCAAAAACTATTAATTAATTAATTCATTTCCATTAATTAAAATATGTTTTTGAAAATGTTTTAGGTCAAATACATTGGGGTAAAAAATTTATTTTTTGTGTTACTATCAGTAATAGAAAAGTGGTATATAAAAAAATGCCAATTAGTTTCTTTGTTTTGTTTTAATTATATGGGAAATTACATATAATGTACATATAAAATTATTTTACATATGACAACCACATTGTTTAAAATTGATTTTTGTTAATGATAATGATTGACGATTATTATTGTAGGTTTAATTAAATAAAAACTGAACTCGTTATTGGAAATTCTGAAAAATATTTATCTATAATTTTGGGGGGATTTTTATTACATATTTTATGTTTGTAAATTACACAGGACTGTGACTCTGAGGTAAGAACAAACAGCAATAGATGATAATTTGGATGTTTAAACTTTTTGATCATAAATCTATAAAATAAACCTTAAGCTAAAAAGCTGACGTGAGTATCAAATATTGCCTCTTGAATGTGTTTATTATTTTAACTGATGTTACTTACCGAACTGGTTCTTGGCAACCAGCGGCTCAGAGATGCACGGTGGCCCACAGCCAAACTTGTTCTCGGCGGTGACCCTGAAGATATATTCCTTCCCTTCGATGAGCTTGGTGACAGGGTAGCTGGTGCCCTTCAGGGTGGAAGTGATGGTGATCCAGCCGATCTCGTCGTTCTTGTTGTCCTTCTTCTCTAGGATGTAGTTCAGGATCTCGCTGCCTCCATCGTCCTCGGGAGGGTTCCAGTTACAGATCACCGAGGTGTTCCTGATCTCATCGAAGGTGAAGTTGATCGGAGCGCCGGGTTTGTCTGCCACACAAAAGAGTCGTGTCACCGTTTAATTTCAGGAGGAGTGAACTTAAAGTCGCCCTCCACTCAAAAACATGTTTTTCTTCTTGTTCCTGCAGTTGAATGTTTGGGCTTATCTGTACAGAGTTTGTTTCTGTTAAAAGCGGGAAATTTCTCTGAGCTCATTAAAAGTCCAATTTTAAGGGGCGGACCTACAAGCATGACTTGTGATATCACAGCTAGTTTGGAGCCAATCATGGTCCAATACTCAACTTACACAAGTGTGATGCGGAAACTTGAAACCTCCAGTGCACAAACACTGAGAATAGACTTTACAGTGAAGGAGGAGACACCTTGTGTCCAGCAGGAAAACAGGATGGAAATATTAGCATATGCATAGATTCTGGATTTTTTAATGAAGGAGAAGGAGGAAATGCTATTTTAAGGATTTTAACAAGATAATTGAACTTTTTTTTAATGGAAAAACCATATCAGATACAAATTATTATTCAAAGTAGAGCATTTTATATACATCTTAAAACAGGTCTGGAGGGGCTCTTTACCATTTTACATGAATATGCAGTCTGTCAAATGAATCAGCTTAGCTCCAAGAATGAGGAAGTGTTTTCCTTTAATTTCAGCTTAGTTTGTTAATCACTATTCGACCTACAATGTTTATTTGTTTAATTAAATCAAAATAATGAAGTAACACTTAAAAAATAAACCTCTATCTTACCAAGGACATTAACGTCGCAGGAAGCGGTGGCGACACCGTGAGGGTTTTCCACCTGGATGGTGAAGTTCCCGTGGTCGGCTCTAACAGCATCGCGGACCATCAGCGCTGACTGACCCTTCTTGGACTGGTCCAGACCCAGACGCTCACGCAGCGGTGTCACAAACTCCTCCTCTGGTTCAGGCACCTGAAGGCAATAAATTCATTAATTCAAACAAATTCATTTCGTAAAAAATAAGTGGGTACACATTCAAACATGCAGGACTGTTTCACCTCTCTGAGGATACAAACCTTGGCCTTGCTCTTCCTCCTCTTGACCACTAGCACAGGCTTCTTGGTTGGCTCTTTGGTGACGTCCTCGTCGTTCCTCAGCCAGGTGACCTTGGGATACGGCGAGCCGGAGATGTAGGCATCGATGCGGATTTCCTCGCCCTTCTTAATGCACACACCGGACTGAACACGGGCATGGAGGGTTACCTTTGGTTTTTCTGAAATTGAAGAAGAAAATCACTGATCACTTGATGCACAACGTCAAACTCAAGCCTGCTGCTGACAAAGCACTTGTTTCATCTTACAAAAAACAAGTTTAATATAAAGTAAATTTAGGCCAAGATTAGTGTGCATACTGCAGCATTATTTTGTGTAGGAATCAATAAATATTGCATGGGTATTGGGCAATATATTACCATTAAATGACTTGTATCTGGATCAGGGGAAAAACAGTTGATGCATAAACAAAATAAATGTTTTTATTGTATAAATTTGATTTATAAGCCAGTAATTCCAATGTTTAGGTAGTTCTTATTTCAAGTTTTAAATACACGTTTGTAGTTTTTCATACCAACGGGGTCTGCAGCCTTGATAAGCGGCGTGCTGCGGGACGGTTCACTGATTCCAGCGGCATTCTCAGCTCTGACCCTGAATTGGTACTCTGCGTTCTCCTTCAGGCCTGTCACCTCATAGGAAAAACCAGGGACCAGGCTTGGAGTGATCCTCTCAAAGCGTTCACCGTCTTTCTCGATCTTCTCCAAGATGTAGCCCTGGATGGGACAACCACCGTCGTAGTCAGGAGCCTTCCACGTGATCTTGATGGACTTGGATGTTGGGTCATGGGCCTCCACCTGGATGGGTGGGTCTGGTTTCTCTGTGGAGGAAATATTAAAGATATGAATCAAATGTCTGAACTGAGCTGGTCCCTGAGCTCTCGCTGCTGCAAGATGCTGCTCTAGCTTCACCTACAGGTGAAATTTTATCAAATGCTACTGATTTGTTCAGCATCCCCATCTGTACAACTTTGCTGAAATTGGTCACCATGGAATATTACATTTAAGAGGTATGACAGATAAAAAGTAGTATGGTGGTGTTTTATTAATGACCACAAGGCGGGGCTATTGGTGCCATGATTCAGTGTGTCAGGCAGATTCTCATGGAGAACTTGTGAACTAAGCTTCATTTTATTAAAGACAATAGAATTGTAGAAATATGTTATAATGTTACAGTAGCACACCCTATGGGCATAATTGTATGAAATGGCACACACTAGTGCAGTGTGGCTTTATGTACAACATTCCCAAATTTGGAATGTTGCAATCCAATTCAGTATTGAAGAGTTATGGCCCATTAAATGCACCAAGCCATGCTTTCATAAGTTTGGTAGCCAGTTACAGATAAGCGGTGAGTGATATCCAAAAACAAACTCATAAGTTTTATTCAGGATCATCTAAATATGGTATGTACCAAGTTTGGTGAAGATTAGATGAAATATATAATATAACTGTAGCAAAGATAACAATTACAAACATCTTGGAAGGATGTGTTTGCACATCGTTTCAGTTCTGAAGGTATCGGATTACTGTGAGTCTGTTCTCTGTATGCAATTTCAAATCTCCTTTATATTATATGTCCTTTTTCCAGTTTATTCACTCATCATATTATGTTTTCTTGCCTTAGAGATAAACAGATTGAAAGTTTTTGAAATTCTGTGTGGAGTTGGATGTGGAGTTCAATTGTCCAATTAGAAAAATTGTAGAGCACCATTCAGGAAATACTGCCACCAAAATTCAGGTAAATAAGACAGTGTGCAGGAGTTATGACTAAGGATAAATCAGGGTGAGGAGAGTGAAAAGCAGTGCTTGCCCCCCCTCTCATTACCACCACTGAGGTGCCCTTGAGCAAGGCTCTTAACCCCAACTGCCCAGTGGCTGGATGATCAGACTGTGGTTGTAACTGGCAGCTTCCAGGAGTGAATGTGTGTAACTGTGTGAATGTGATCAGGGTGTTCCTGCAAAAGAGAGGCTTCCTCTCAGTGAAACTTCCCTGAATAAATAAAGGCTAAAAAAATACAGATCAAATAAACTTGTTTCAAAGTTTGGAATTAGTTAGAATTGTGAGATTTTCTTGCAGGTTTATCCAGAAACAGAGACAGTTATGCATGTATTCAGTTGACTTTGATGTAAAAAGTTGATCCTGGCACTTACGCTTGATTTCCTCAATGATGACCGGGTTACGCAGCTCCAGATATTCTCCGGCGCCCACCTTGTTGACGGCTTTGACCCGGAAGTAGTACTCGCAATTGACGTAGAGGTCTTTGACGGTGGAGGTCAGGACGTCCTCTCCTGACAAGACGGGCATGTAGGTCTTCTTGGAGGCCTCGCGGCGCTCAAGGGTATAGCTGACAATGGGAGTACCACCATCATCTTCCGGAGCTTCCCAGCTGATCTTACAGGAGTTCTTGGTGACGTCACTGGAGCTGATGTCTTTACACTGACCAGGAAGTCCTGCAGAGTTCAGAGAGGAGGCACAAATGTTACAGAGGATGGCTCCTCATTGTGGCTCTACATGGTGAAATACACCAAGAAATACTGCCAACAGCAGAGGATTTTAGAAACACTGAGATCATGATTTCCCCCAGTGCAGCAAATTATCTAAAACCAAACTGGTCATTACTGCACTGCATGAGTCCAGTAAGATATGAACAAAGCAATGTTTTACATTTCCAGTACAGCTGTATGAAGAACATCCTACCAATGACTTTGACGTTGACTGTCCCGCTGGCGGTTCCCAGACTGTTCTCCAAGGTGATGGCGTAGCTGCCAGCGTCGGCACGTGTGCACTTGAGCAGCTCCAGGTGGGCGCTGTTCATCTCCACTGTCATGGAAAGCCGGTCGTCAGCCTTGCACTCCACTGTGTCCTTCTGCCATACCATCTTGGGCGTTGGGATGGCCCTGTAGGGAATGTTCAGGTGCAGCTTCTCTCCCTCGACTACCACCACGTCCTGTGTCTCCAAATCCATGGTGGGGGCACCTTGGGACCAGAGAATGGGATTATTATTTATAGTTTACGAACAGTGTTTTGATTGCGCATCCTTTAAATTGTCAAATTAAATTCTGTCGATGCTTACAGTCAGGATCTTTGGTGAAGACCTTGTCGGAGATCTCAGAGGGATCGCTGATACCGACAGAGTTGATGGCACGGACACGGATGACGTATTTCTTGTCTGGTTTGATTCCGTCGTCAATCTTGAACTTGAGCTCCTTGATGGGTCTGTTGTTGACCCTGAGCCACTTCAGCTCTGGGCGGGCCTCGGCCACCTCTACGTGGTAGCCGGTGATCGGGCAGCCACCGTCCTTGGCCGGAGGCTTCCAGGTAACATTAATGTGCTCCCTGCTTGCATCAGGAATGGCCAACTCCAGAGGAGGAGATGGAACACCTGGAAAGAGAGAGCGTTGTTTTTATAGATTTAAAAATGTTTGAAGCACTAGATTTTAAACTATCTTCTGACATGATCTGCATTCATCTACAGAACGCAGATACTGGATTAGTCAACAGAAACCTGTCAGAAATTCTTTTGTCAAGGAAATACCTGGTAGTTATAATACTTCCATTCACAAGAACAAATTACTATTTTTGTTTCCTATAAATATTTGAAGGTCTCTTACTGGTTGCATCCTCGATGGTGAGGACCTCAGTGGGTTCGCTTGGATCTCCGACTCCAGCTTCGTTCTCAGCCCGGACCTGGAACTGCACCTCTGACCCTTCGTCCACATCCGTCACCTTAAACTGAGTCTGTTTGTCTGGAGTCTTGCAACACTTCAACCAGCGAGTTCCCAGCTTCTCCTTCTTCTCAATCACGTACCTGGGAAGCAAAATGAGATGATAATTTTAAACATTTGAGCAGATTTCAAAATTCTGCATGGTGACTGAATTTCATGGTCTTTTTACCCAGGATATCCTTCCTTTGATATTTTGTTATGTACATCGTCTCATAGCAGTCTACACAGTAGTTTACAGATTTTTGTTGTCTTACTTGGTTATGGGTCTTCCACCATTGCTCTTGGGAGGTTCCCACTTCAGCTCCACGTGTCTCTTGGTGACCTCTACCACCGTCAGGGCGTAAGGAGGTCCAGGAGTTGCTGTAGAGAACAACAACAAACATTAATGTTGATACCAGACAGACAAGTTTTCTTTACCTTCTTTTCTTTGCAGCTCAGAGACTTAAAGGTCCAGTTTGTAGGATTTATTAGCATCTAGCAGTGAGGTTGCGGATTGCAACCAACTGAAACCACCCCCCCCCCTTCTAAGTGTGTAAGAGAACCTACAGTGGCCACCAAACCCTCGAAAACATGGCAGCCTCTGTGGAAGAGGACCCGCTCCCTATGCAGATATAGAGGGCTTATTCTAAGATAACAAAACACAACGATTCTTATTTTCAGGTGATTATACACTAATTAAAACATTTATGAATATTTTATTCCATTTCTGCAAAGTCCATTCCACTAGATGCCACTGAATTCTACACACTGGACCTTTAAAAACCAATACTGATAGTCTTAAGCCCTACTAGCATTCCCTATACGCTGCAGTGTTTAACATACTGATGATTTGGCTATTACCAGGCATGGTGCTAAAAATGGAAACTTTGTCCTAAGGGTAGCACAACAGGAAAGATCAGGGGGTCCCGAAAATCATTAAGAATCAATGGATCAGGGATATTTACAGTAAATGTCAAGAAAATATGTCCAGTAATTGTCGACATATGTGGGATGATGGGGTCAAAAATATTCAGAGTTGAGACAGCTCAGTCAGAGCTGAAGCTTTAACTTAAGAGTGGAAAATAAGGAAGGAAAAAGGAAAAACCAACACTGAGAATGTTTTGAGAAGCAGCTGAAAACACCAAAACGAAGAACTGTTCATAACTTACTGAAAGTGTCTTTGGCGAGTACGGCGTCCTCCAGCTCGCAGAATTCACCCATCCCCACGGCGTTCTCAGCAGCGACGCGGAACACGTAGAGCGATCCTTCATTTAGAGGAGTCACAGTGTACTTGAGCTCCTTGACAGTGGTGTCAACAGTCTGCCAGGCCTTCCGCCTAACGTCCCTCTTCTCCACCACGTAGTTGGTGATGGGAGAGCCTCCATCAGTGCTGGGAGCCTGCCACTTCAAGTCAGCACTGACCTTGGTGATGTTGGCCACCTCCAGCCACTGAGGGGCAGACGGGGGATCTGTCGAACGGAAACAGGTAAAAATGGGTTGGAAGTCATGCACTGTTGGTTCTTTATCTCTAACAAACTATGAGTAAAATTGATGATACAAAATAAAGCATGAAAGCTGACATTTTGAAAATACAAGGTTGTGTAACACCAGTTTCAACAATTTTCAGGTCCACTTTAACGTTACTTGAACATGAAATTAGACTTACGAGACCCTTTCAATGGCCCACTGGATAAAGTCAAGGTGCTAGTAACAAGACCTAAAAGCATACTACACTCTCAGAAACCTAAATTGAAGCTTACAGAGTCTCTCCTTGCAGACCACAGGGTCGCTGGGCTCACTGGGTTCGCTCTCGCCTGCCTTGTTGACAGCCTTGACCCTGAAGGAGTACTCCTGCTTCTCCATCAGGCCCTGCAGCTGGTGCTCGGTCTGAGGAATGTCCTCGGCAATGCGGATCCACTCCTCACTTCCGGTTTTCTGGAACTCAATAATGTAGCCCTCAATCTTAGCCCCACCATCATGCTCCGGTCTGGTCCATGCCAGCAAGGCCGAGGTCTTGGCAATTTCCCTGATAACAGGTTTACCAGGAGCCCATGGAGGATCTGAGGAAGAGTGCAGTTTTATTACAATAATTTGATTCCACAAATCTGTTTATTCTTAATAATTTCATTATTGATACAACAAAGATATTGACTGTTTGACGTTGAGACATACCAATAGGATCTTTGATGAGGATGGGGTCAGTCTCTGTGCTTGGTTTTCCAGGTCCAGCCAGATTCTCAGCCAGAACCCGGAAGCGGTACTTCTTCTTTGTGGGGAGTCCCTTCACCCTGCAGCCACCCAGCAGCAGAGTTAGAAAAATATTTACACATTTTGCTCACAAATAAACAGCTCTCTACTCACTGGCTGGTGCATTTTCATCATTGTTTGTGTAATGTGTCAGCTGATTGTTAACCTGTAGGTCGTGTCTTTGATTGGCAGTTTGTTGCATCTGATCCACTTGTCGCTGTCCGGATCAAACTTCTCGATCCAGTATCCAGTGATGGGACTACCACCGTCCTCATCTGGCTCAAACCAGGTCAGTGTCACGGCGTCCTTGGCGATGTCGGAGGGAGTAACTCTGGTTGGTGGACCAGGAGGATCTGAAACAGGCAGAAAAGTATTCTCATTGGATGTTTATATTTCTCCTACATAAAGTCTTCAAAAGGGACTGAATTAGACTGAGTGTAAATCTTACCGAATGAGTATTTTGCAATGATTGGCACGTGCTCTGCAGGTTCTCCGATGCCATACTGGTTCTCAGCGCTGACCCTGAAGACGTACTCCTTCATAGGGGTGAGCTTGTGGGCCTTGAACGTGGTGTGTTTCACAGTGGCCGACAGCTTCACCCACTCCTCTTTGTCCATCTGCCGACATTCCACAATGTAGTTGGTGATTGGCGAGCCGCCGTCATCCCGTGGAGGGTTCCAATCCAGGACACACGATTCGTTGGTGATCTCTGAGATGTCGAAAGCGGCTGGTGGGCCGGGTTTATCTGGAGAGGAGGAGACAAAAATGTGAAAATTATGTCTCTGTTTTGTTGGTCTCATGCAACATGTCATCTTGTTGGAAGTTCGTCCTGCTAAAGGTCTGAAATGATGTAAACCTTCAGTCAACCCTTTGGAGAATTACACCATAATATGGTTTCTGGAATCCTTAACAAGTCTTAAAAGGCCATAGTTTATGTTCTTGATTTTCAAGATCTAAAAATGTCTAGAATATATCTAGAATTTAAAGAGACAGAGGCATTCACCTCAATATGGCCAAAATGTAATCAGCCTACACATTTTTGCTCAGACTTTGCACTATTTGCACATTACCTAATCTCTGAAAATTTGTTTCCGTTTATGAACTGAGACGTCTTTCTTACATGCTAACACTTAACTTGAAATTGGAAGCTACACTTTGCTGCCTAAACCATCCAATAATTCCTCTGAAGACCAGAGCAAAACCTTCAGTGTACAACTCTAAAAATCTTCATATGAAATCTGAAAAGAACAAGCATAATGCTAAAAAAACAAAAAGAAGTCCACTGGGTCATTTGCGGGGTGATTAACTGTTTGGCTAAGGATAAGACAGCAGGTTAGGTGTACGTTTTCTAGATAAAAGACAGCCTCTGTACCTAGGATGTTGACATCAATTGTAGCGGTGGCACGTCCGCAGGTGTTGACTGCCTCGATGATGTAGGTGGCAGTGTCTCCTCTGGTGGTGTTGCCAATGGATAGCTTGGAGTGTCCCGGCTGTGTGTCGATGTTGATGCGGTCATCAGCCCTCAGGACCAGATCAGCCTTGGTCCACTTCACCCGGGGTTCGGGTTTTCCTTTGACCTCGGCGGGGAGCTCGATCTTGGTCCCTGCCCTGTGGGTCAGACCAGCCAGCAGCTTCACGTCCAGCTGGATCTCTGGAGGCTCTGTTTGAATTTTAAAGAAAGTCAGTTTTATTCTTTTGTGCTGAAATTCCTTTATTTATATTTTTTTCCTGTTTTCCCCATCCCCAATCACGACCCAATGACTTTTGATTTTGCAAATCCTGTCCAATTCTGATCCCATTCTCTTAGTCAGCAGTTATTACTCATAAAAAGGTTATTCATTCTCGTACAACTGAGAAATATTTGTCTATATAGTGACATCATTATCTGACATTGATGAATAGGTCTGAAGAATCTGAATGTGAAACAGGTTTTTATTTTTTCTCTTACATTGAGTGAAAGTACAGTTATTTCCCATAACTTCCCATTGCTACGTTGCCTCTTCCTAAAAAACCAGTGAAGTTTGAATATGATGATATGTTCAGAAATCAGGCTGTAGTCCACAGAGATCAGGTCTGGATTTGTACTATTAAATAATAACAGTATAAAAAAACTTTTTACATTTTCAATAATATTTCATATGTAATTCCAATTCCAACATTGCCTTTTTGAGTCGTAAATTATGTCAGAATTTCAACATTTCTTTCAGTTTTTCTTGTAATCTACCTTTAGGGTCGACAGCTTGGATCTCATCAGTGGCCCTGCAGGGTCGACTAGCTCCCAGCTTGTTGACAGCTCTGACTCTGTAGGCGTACCACTGGCCCTCGATCAGGCCCGTCACCTGGAACCTATAAGCACAAAGAAATATCATATACAACTGTCAAAAATACAGAACAGGACATAAATTACAAACGGGCCCGAGAAAATTGTTCGTGAATGGCTCCTCAGATTTAGTCGTACTTCAGCTCAGGAACAGGGTCACAACAGGGTTCCCACTTGTCGGTACCACGCTGACACTTGTCCACCACGTAGCCTTTGACCGGGGCACCACCATCGTACTTTGGAGGCTCCCAGGACAAGAAGATGGTCTTGCCGCTCTTATCACGCCACTTCAGGTTCTCAGGAGGATCAGGTACAGCTGAAGAGGAGAGAAAAATTGTGGATATTTGTCGAAATCTTCATATCTAATCACATCTAAAACAGAACAAGGTTTTGAGCTGCACCTATTTTTTGACACAGGGAGGTGATGTGAGAGTAGAGTTGCTTTAATTTCACATTAGCAGACTAAATACTCACTGGCAGGAGAGGAGACATTGACGGGCTCGTCGATGTAGGCTGGCTCTCCGGGTCCACACTTGTTGCAGGCGGTGACACTGAACAGATACTCCTTTCCTTCTATCACGTCCGTGACTGTGTGCTCCAGGTCCATGACGCCGGTGGCCACCTGGACAAAAATAAAAGTCACCACAACATATGAGCACAGAAGCTACAACAGAGGGAGTTCCACTCATTTTCATCAGCGCTGCATTAATCACTGCCTTTTGATCCACTCTGGACCTCAGTTTCTGTGACTTTAAAGCTAATTTGATCCCTACTTCAAAGTAAACTGTAAAAGTAAAAGTCACAAGAAATGTCACAGCTTCTATTGTTTGTTTGTTTTGTTTTTGGTAGGAAAGGTGCATACAAGGCTGTAAAAGTGTGTTCAGACAATGAAAAGATAATGTTTGCTGAATTTATTCATGCAAATTTGGCAGCTGCAGAGTTTATATTGTATGTATGGGTTATGTCCATAACTACAACACACCTTAGCAGCATTTATCTCTGCCATTAGCAATGACCAAAGTCACCGTACTTACTGGTACTTTGTGCCTCCAGAGTTTTTTCAGTTTTCAGTAGTTTTGCTAAGGCCCTCTTTTTTTGCTATAGTATGTCTCAATAAACAATAAATATGTCATCACCTGTGAAAATATGGAAGCCCAACACTGATTGGCTTTTGCAAGCAAATTCATGTTTAACTGCATTTTTGCTTTGACTTTGTATGTATTAGCTGCACCACTAAACTTCACTTTGACTTCAGTTTTAGTCTCAGACTCTGAACAGGTACATGTTCAAAGTCTTTTACAAGCCCTGCATTCAAAAGACACAGCTGCTGAAGCTATGAAGGATCGATCATGTTGCTTCTTTGACAGCACTAAAGGTAAACACTCAGACGTACCTTGGCCCAGGTCTTGCGAGACACTTCTCTCTTCTCGATCTGGTAGTGGGTGACTGGACTTCCTCCATCATGCTCAGGAGCCTCCCACATCAGGTGGACATGGTGTCGGGTCACCTCAGCCACCTTGAAGTCCTTAGGAGCACTGGGGCATGCTGGGAAAACAAACATGAAATTACACATCTTTGTACACTAACAAGAATAGGGGAGACGGGGTGTAAGAAAGGAAAGTTAATGAAAAGTAGATGAAAAAGAATCTTCCATTCGTTTGGACCAAAATAAGTCAACTTTTCATGAAATTACTACATATTATTATGAAATGTATATTTAAATCAAAGAGATATTGTTACCGATAACGTTGACCTCAATCTCTCCGGAGACGGAGGACACGTCATTCTCCAGCTGAAGGGTGTAGGTGCCTTTGTCCGGACGGACACTCGGTGTGACCGTCAGCTCTGTGTATGTGGGCTTCGTCACCATGGAGACACGCTCATCCGCAGTGGTCAGCTCCTTCTCACTGAAGGTCCACTTGGGGATGGGGGTTGGGTATCCAGTGATGGGGACTCTGATGGTGAGAGGGTGAGGGACGATCACCTCCAGGCCGTTCCTGAAGGCACTCAGGTCAATGGTTGGACCGACTGCCAAGAGAGAAAAATATTAATGGTTTCATTGTCGTAAGGTAGTTGGTCAAGAAGTTATACTGCCATGTAGTGGACTTAATCAGTGCAATCAGTGCAAATAAAGAAAGAAAGGGGAAAGAATAACAAATGAAAGAAATATGTCCTGATCTCTTTGGTTCAACTGTACCATGAGGGTCATCAGCAAGCAGCGGTCCGAGTTGCTCAGCTGGATCGGAGACACCGGCTGCATTCTCAGCACAAACTCTGTAGAGGTACTTCTGACCATGTTTCAGACCGGACACCTGCACAAAACAACAGCAACAGTCAGATATCAAACAGTGAACAACAACAGATAAACATCAAAGATCAGTTGATAGTGGAGGAAATCTGTTAAGTGGATGATAAATTTAATTGCCAACAAACTATTTTTGTCACGTATAGACAATGATAATTAAAAGGCAGGACTATTGGGTGAGCTCTGTACCCGGTAGGAGAGGTCTGGGCACAGTCTAGCGTTGCAGCGAAGCCATTTGTCAGTGCCATCATCGCACTTCTCGATGATGTAGCCGGTGATCATGCTGCCGCCGTTGCTGGTGGGTGTCTCCCAGGTGAGTGTGACTGCCTCTTTGGTTTGGTCACTGAAGTTCAGGTTCAGAGGTGGGCTTGGCCTCTCTGCAGCCACAACACAAAAGTTCCAGTTAAATAAATTTAATTTCTGTTTGATACTTTTTATTTTTTGGTGTCAGAACAAACAATGAGCAGAGCCAAAATTCCAAACCACTGCTTTTAACTCACCAATGGGATCCATGATCTTGACAGGGTTGGTGGCAGCGCTGGGCCTGCCAACGCCAGCTTTGTTCTCGGCTCGAACTCTGAAGATGTACTCCTTGTTCTCCACCACATCATTCAGAGTGGCTGAGCGGTCGCTGGCGCCACAGACCATGGCCGCCTCCCACTTCACAGCGGTTCTGTCGCGGAGCTCGATCACATAGTTGGTAATCTCGGAGCCGCCGTCGAACTTAGGAGGCTCCCAGTGGACGGTGGCACCAAACCTGTTCACCACACCTACTGCAACGTTCTCCGGAGCATCGGGCACGTCTGGCACAGGAAAACACCCACATAAATGGTTTTGATTTGGATTTAAGTGTGTCAATGTCAAAGGTGTTGTAGATGTACTTAAGGACTTTTAGGCACTGCTTACCAAACTTGTTCTTTGCCTGGACAGCATCCTCGGTGGAAACGACAGGGCCACTGCCGACTCGGTTACGGGCGCACACTCTGAACAGATACTTGGAATCTTTTCGGAGACCACTGACACAGTACTCTGGAATGTCAGCACGGTCTGTAGCCAGCGTCCAGGTCTTACGCTTCACATCTCGTCTCTCCACCACGTACGCAACGATCTTGCTTCCACCATCACTCTCTGGCTCCTCCCAGGCCAAACTGACCTCACCGTCAGCTGTGTCGACCACTCTCAGGTTCTTGACAGGTCCGGGGACATCTAGCAACCATCAACATGAAACTTAGGAACTTTGAGATATAAAATTCAGTATGCTGTTATAATACTAATCCAAACACCCAGTCAGATTAATTTAATCCCTTGACTCACCAATCACATCCAGGTTGATGAATGCTTCTCCTTCTCCATGCTTGTTCTTGATAACCACCTTGTATCTACCTTGGTCCTCCTTGCTGGGGCTCTTCAGACGGTACTCTGTCTTATCGTGGGAGGTGTCAATGTTCTGGACGGGCAGAC
This sequence comes from Thunnus maccoyii, assembly GCF_910596095.1. NCBI lineage: Eukaryota > Metazoa > Chordata > Actinopteri > Scombriformes > Scombridae > Thunnus > Thunnus maccoyii. The sequence continues at coordinate 300,254 of NC_056543.1, forward strand.
TGGCGCCCACAAAGAACCACTCAGCGTCTGCGCGAGGGTAGGCGTCGTATGGTACGGTCATGACGAAGGGCTTGCCAGCGTCTGTCACCAAGTTCTGGTCGGTGGTTTTGATCTTTGGAACGGCTGCAGAGGAGATAAAATCAATGGTCTCAGTGATTCGGGAGTTCACTTTTCTTCTTGAATGATCTCAGGGTAAATTTGTAGTGCTGTGGTGACTCACCTGCCAGCTCAAGCTTGGCTCTGGCGTCCTTGTCTTTGGCCACAATCCTGTACTCTCCTTGGTCTCGAGGTCTTATCTCACAGACCTGCAGTCTGTGGACTTTACCCTCACTGATCATCTGGTATTTGTCTCCCTGGACAATTATCATGTTGTTCCTCATCCACTTAACTTCCACTCTATCCTTGTTGAGCTCCACCTCGAACACAATGTCCGAGCCTGGAGGTTCAAACACATCCTGTGGAGGTCTGACGATCTCCACTGGGGTCTCTGGAGGACAGAAAAACACATCGCTTGTGAGGGTTGAAAAGAGAAATATTTACTCTGTGAAAATGAAGAAGACAAATTAAGTATTTACCTTCAACAAAAAGTCTTGCTCTGGTCCTCCTTTCTTCCACACCACAGGCGTATTCACATTCATCATCAGGTCTGCACACCTTGATGATTAGTCTGCATGTCTTGCCTTCTTTTTCCATGTGATATCTGCAAAAACATAAAACCAGAACCGTTTTTAAAATGCTCTAAGATTGTTGTGGGTAAGTGATGTGTGACTTTAAGTCCAGTTGTTACCTCGGTCCTTCTCTGATCTCTCGTCCATTCCTGTACCACTTGACGGTAGCTTTCTCCTTGGACAGCTTGCAGGTGAACTCGGCGTCCTCAAACTCAGTGATGGTCTGATCTTTGAGATGTGTGGTGAAGTCTGTCGGCGCCTCGCTGATGATCAGCTCAGCCGCACACTTGTCATCACCGACCACAGCGGTGTACTCGCCCTCATCGTCCATCACACAGTCCTTGATGGTCAGGGTGTGTTTGAGGCCGTCGGCTCTGTAGACGATGCGTTTGCTGAGTGTCACCTCCTGGCCGGCCTTCATCCACTTCACTGTCACCTCGGGCCGGTTCACCTTGCACATGAAGCTGATGGTCTTCTTCTCCTGAGTCTCAATGTCCTCAATGGGCTCCAGGAACTTCAGCTTCTCCTCTGTGGAGTCACATGGAGGAAATAGAGTGAATACATGTTTTTTTTATTTTTTTTTATGGCAGATTGTACTCAACATAAAATCTGAAGTTGTTTGGTTCCATACTGACCCTTCATTTAAAACAAGACAAGTGTCCGCCAATGAGCCGGAATGATTCAACATTTTTAAGGTATTTCTACTTGTTCCAAAAATATTTAAGAAACAACTTACAAAAGACTAATTAAGACTGTATTTTCACTTCATTCTTCAGTGTGACATCTTGTTCATGTTAGCTGGTTTATAATCACTGTTGGTGCAGCTTCCAGACCTCTGAATCAGCACCAGAATTATAAAAGTGAAGTGAAACTGGATGAGAAAACCCCAGAAAGAAATTAATTTCTATTAGAAATAGGGAAAACAATTTCTCCACATTACCCTTATTTTATTTGTTTCAAGACATAAGACCACTGTACTCACTAATCTACAAAACTGCAAATACATAAATTATTTGCAATTTTTTTTTCACTTTGAAGAATTCACTTTTTTAATGACAAATTCTGAGTCTTCTTGGCAGAAATGTGTATGATTCATGTCTGGTTTGAATAAAGAAGTAAATAAGTTCAGTAGATTTTTTGCAGTGTAGGGATGAGTCAGCTGTGTGCTGTATAACTCTCAGGTATTTCTTGGCCTTTGTTGCCACACGAATCATAAAAAGTGATTGGATGATTAGTTTATGGATATATTTTGTTCACATCCTCGAGTATACTTTATTTCTGGGTCAATTTCTCCAGTTTTGGCCTCTTAGTTCCAGTAAAGAGAAATCTTAATGCCGCAGTACACGGCAACGTTTTACACAACAGTGTTCTTCCAGCTTTGTGTCCCTGTGCACAAAGCCAGCTCCATAAAGATCTGGCCTGCAACGAGCCCTGACCTCAGCCCCATCCAGCACCTTCGTGATGAACTGTGAGCCGCAACTTTTCACCCAACATCTGTAGCCATGTTCCAAAATGTTGTGGAAACTCTTCCCAGAGGTAGCATCAGATTACTACAATGTCTAGATGGCCACATACTTTTGAACATGCACTAGTCTTCAACTGACTGAATGAGCTGAAATGAAGAGGCGTTCACATTATTTACCTGTCACTTTAGCGCTGGCGGTGCTCTTGGCGTGCTCTCCTCTGTGATTGGTCAGGCTGATGGTGTAGCTGGCCTCGTCGGCCTTCTGGGCATCTCTGATCCTCAGGGAGAAGACGTTGTCCCTCTGAACCATCATGTACTTGCTGCTCTCAAATATGGTCTCCTCATTCTTCAGCCACTTGGCCTTCGCTCCCTCCACGTTCGTCTCGCAGTTGAAGTCAATCTCGCTTCCCTCCTTCACCTCTGTGTCTTTAATCGGTGTGATGATCCTCAGTTTTTCTGCAATAAAATACAAACACATGTCAAAAACAAATGTGCACTCTGACATTTGGGTTAATTAAAACAAGATGAGGGGAATAAACAAGGGTCTTACCAATCACATACAGATCGGCTGAGGCTGTAACGCTGCCGATGTGGGCAACGTAGCCTCCCTCATCCTTCAGCACACAATTTTTCACAATAAGAGCTCTTCTCTTTCCTTCACTGACAATAGTGTACTTGTCCCCGGATTCCACCTCCTTGTCACCTCTGAACCATTTCACCTCGTAGGTTTCCTTGGAGACGGAGCAGGTGAACTCGGCCTTCTCACCCTCCACCACCTCCTGGTTCTGCGGCCTGGCGATGAACTCAGCCGCCAGTTCTGGTAAGAGGAAGAAGAGAAAGAGAACGAATGAAGATTCTGCGGATGCTTCATTTTCCACTGTTGAGCACATATGATGATGTGTTTGTACCCTTGAGTTTCAGCGTAGCGGACGTCTTGATGGTGGGACTCAGCCTGCAGTTGTACTCTCCGCCGTCCTCCATCCTCAGGTCCTGGATGATCAGGATCCTCTTGCGTCCGTCCATGATCTGCTCGTAGCGGCCGCCCTCCGGCAGCTCCTCGTCTCCTCGATACCAGGTGACGTCGGCGCTGGCCTTCGACACCTCGCAGATCATCTTCACGCTGTCTGTTTCTGTGCCCTCCACGTTGGACAGGTTCTTGGTGAACCTGGCAGCCTCCTCTGTGAAGAATCACACAGCGGCAGCAACAATGGAGGTTAATGTGGGCAGGGACTAGTAAAACTCAGGCCTATCTACTGTTGGTAAAAACCTCCAAATTATTGTGAGATACAACAAAAACATTCAGACAAAGAGCTAAACAGCAATAGCTTTGGATAAAAATCCCAAAATTTTAACCAAAAAAAAAATTGAATGTGCTAGAGGAAAGTTCATGGGGTCTGGTGATGCATCAGTGCATCCACCACCATTTTAAAACTGTGGAAAATCTGCAAACGTCTCGTTTTTAGGGTTTGGGGTTAAATGTGAGTGTTTTTATAACTAAAATATTAAACTTTGTCCAGTGTAGCCTTAACAAATTCCAAAAAATGCGAGTATTCATGAAGCTCCCAAATGTTGGTAAAACCCAACAAAGATATTCATGCAGACACTGAAAGTTTGGATAAAACAAAGAAATTTGAGGAAATTTCCAAAAATATGGGAAACACCTTACGAAAATAATTCAAGTAAAACGGAAGAATGTGAATGCAAAATCACAGGTTCAAATCCAATATTTTGGTTAAAAATCAGCTGGTGGTAACAAACATGTTCTCTGATAGCAGCAGAGAAACAACGAGCCTCACCGATGACCGTCAGCATGCCGGAGGTCTTGGACGTCCTGGCGTCACATTCGTACTCAGCCTCATCGTCAAACACCGACTTGTGGACGATGAGGATTCTCTGGACTCCCTTAGCAATGATCTCGTACTTCTTTCCTTTCCTGATCTCACTGCCGTCCTTGAACCAGCGAACCTGCAGGACCACATCCAGACATGGAGGTCAATCTCTTTGACCGTCAACTGACCATCTGGTTGATCGTTACCAGATTGACCCGCCTGTTTTAAACCACACCTCAGAACAACAACAAACTTTGACACATTTCACTGTTCAGTATTTTTAGGTCTCACCTTGGCAGACTCACGTGACACTTCACATTCAAACTTGGCAGATTCCTTCTCTTTGACCTCCACGTCCTGCAAAGGCTTCGTAAACTCCACATGAGGAGCTGAAAACACAAAGACGACTCTGTTATAACACGCTGCTAGCAATGATAAAAATGTATATATAATAGTAATAACACTTTAATTTTAATGTCCATTTTAATTCATGCTGTAACTCTTACAAACAAAACTTGAATAAAACAGTAAAACGGTTTCATCCTTACGTGTGACCTCCAGGAAGCAGGAAGTTTTGAACTCCTTGGCGTCACACGTGTACATCTTGGCGTCGTCCGGACTGCAGGCGTGGATGATTAGCGCTCTCTTGCGGCCGTCAACAATCATGTCGTACTTCTTGGACTTGTGGATCTCTTTTCCTTCTCTGAACCATCGTACCTCTGCACCCTCTCTGGAAACTTCACACTCCAGCGTGGCGGTGGCTTCTTCCTCCACTGTCTGGTCCTCCAGAGGCTTCGTGAACTCCACCGGCGGCTCTGAACGGACCCAAAAAGCAAATACTGAGTACAGACAGACCAGGAAATATACCAGAAGCTCCTATTCAGAGTGTCGAGCTGACCAGACGCAGAACAAGTGTCAGTGTCTCACCCCTGACGGTGAGCTGAGCCTGAGTCTCGAAGTCTTTGGCGGTCAGTTTGACCTCGCCGGCTTCCGACAGCTTCACGTCTCTGATAGTCAGAGTATGAGTTCGGCCCGCCACTCGAGTCTTCACCTGCAGAGACAAAAAACAACACAAAACCCAAAATCGTCAGAGGAGGTCATGTGACCTGATCACAGATATCTGTCTAGAATGACATGATGTTACGTTATGAAGTTACATTCAGTGTTAAAGGAAGGACCAGTAGGTGGGTAGAAATATAATATTCATCAGTATGCTTTAATCAGTGTTCAATCACCTGAAATAAGAACTGTTGTGTTTTTACTACCTTAGAATGAGCCTTTGTATCTACAGAGGGAGCGGGTCCTCTTCCACGGAGCCGCCATGTTTCTAGAGTAGCCCAGATTGGACAAACCAAACACTGGCTCTAGAGAGGACCTCTAAATGCCACTAAATCCTACACACTGGTCCTTTAAACCAACAGTCAGTGTGTTTCTTGCTGTAATCATTCCTCCTGTTCATACTGACCATTAGAAGATCCCTTCATAATGACCTTACAATGAAAGTGATGGAGGACAAAATCCACAGTCTGAAGCTAATATGAAGCTTCAGCGTCCAAATGAGTCAAATCAAGTAGATATCTTTCAACGTTACAGTCTTTTTAGTGCCAAAGTTCCTCTTTTTGTTACTATACTTCCACCTGCAGCTCAACAGGGAAACACTGTCCGAGGAAACGTCCACATTATTCACTAAACCAGCTGATTTAACCAAAACATGTCAAATATAATCTAAATTTGATCAATACTATAATTTTGAATAATCAGCTTGTTGAATGTTAAAATAATGAGACTTTACAGTATGATGTAATATTGATTCAATTCATAATTAATATAAAACAGAGAAAAGAAGAAAATCATCAAACTGGAGCCACAAACAATTTATTGATTATCAAAATTATTGTCTTAAAAGAAGTGAAAAAAATCATTATTATTATTATTATTTTCAAGTTTTGTTGTCTTATTAATCAATGATTTAAACTACGCAGGCAGAATGTTTTCACTTGATTTTAGGAATCAGAGAACGAAATTAAAGAAGTTTTGTCGAGTAAGCAACACATGTCTTTATTGTTTCTATGGTAACCGCTGATGTTTTCAGTCACTTCTTTTTCTTTCACCACAGAAATCAAAATCTAAACTTTAATCAACTACAGAACTGATTTTTCTGCTTCTAAAAGAAATCAGGAGTCATTTTCTAGAGATCTGAGGTTTATTGTAAAGGTGAAATAATCAGTTTGTATATTTTTAACTGTGTTTTCTGGAGGCTGCTGATGTACTTATAAGGTGGTTTCAGTCTGTGTCAGATAACGGCGTCAGCTTCGCTATCTCTGGTTATTTTTAGCAGCAGCGCTGTAGAAAAGGTTAAACGTCTTTACAGCTGTTCTTCTTCTCTTTCCTAAAGCTGCACAACAATCACCAAAACAACACTTGATGCTTTAAACAAGTTCATTACATTTAACTTGATAATTAGTTTTTTATATTTTTGGACGTAAAACTGGAAAAATCAGAATAAGTTATTGTTTTATCTTTTGCTTCTAACTTGATTTAAAACTGTGAAATTAGATCCATGAACATGTAACTGAAATGAGAACCAGCATCTTAGAATAAAGAAAAATCATATTTAAATTCTGGAAAAGTCTTAAACTTGTGGAACGGCAGCGTCGCACCTGAGCGACTGTTACTGTTCTCTTGCCTTTCAAATAAAAACAGACTCGTGAACAGTGACAGTTATGTTTCTGTGTTTTGGGCAAAGAGCTGCTGAGCAGGAGGTGAAACTAGCTGAATACTGATGAGTCAATAACAGAGATCATGTTCTGTGTTCAATCTGCTTTTTCTTTTAAATCTATTAAAGAATCTGAAAACCTGCAGAGACGTCCAGATGTTCTCTGGTGGATGTTAACAGGCTGTGAAGATGATGATGATGATGATGATGATGATTTTATTGTTTCTGTTCAGCTACAAGCTAAATCTGGTACAAAGCTTCTTTTCTCTTTGAGATTAATGTATTTTATATTTGGTCTCTGTTATAAATACATTCAATAAATTAAACTTGTCTAAATAAATCCTGAAATACTCAAATTTACAGTTTAAAAAGAACAGAACTGAGGAAGAAGTTATTTCACGATTCTGCCTCTTTCTGTGAGTTTTAGTTATAAATTATTGTTATTTTTTTATTTTCAGTTTTTGCCAAATTAAATACTGTAAAAATTAGAATTAGTCATTGTAATTGAATCCTTTAAATATGCAGGAAAACCTCCATTTTAACCTGAAATTACATTTTTTAAACAACCAGTTTTATTCAGTTTCCAACATTAATGAGATTGTCGCGTTTGTTGATATTTAAGACACGATAACAAAGATTTGAGAGTTTTTCCGTGACGTTTGCAGCTGCGTTGACTCACCCTGTCGCTGGCTTCCATCTTCTGTCCTCCGAGGAACCACTCCACCTCGATGCCTTCGTACGACAGCTGGCACTCGAAGGTCGCCGTCTCTCCGGCCGTCACCGTCACGTCCTTCAGAGGCTGCAGGAGGCTGATGGAGCGAGCTGAAAGAGACGACATGTTTTACTCCAGACTTCAGCTACAGTGAGCCGGCCTGAGAGTCACGCTACTGTTCCTCCAATCAGAGAGCAGCCTCACACTTCAGATAAAGTCTGAGGTGTCCAAAATAACCGCCTGACCTGATTGGCTGAGGACTCTCAGACACACACACCACACTCTGCTGCAGCAAACAGGACAGACTAACACTGACTACAATATTAGAGTACATGATGAAGATGAAGAACAACAAACATGACATGAGCTGTAACCATGGAAACGATCTCACCTTTCACTCGGAGCTGAGCGTTGGATTTGGCGTTGGCCGCCGAGAAATCGACGCCTCCGGCCATGTCCATACGGACGTTATACAGGATCAGCATGTGTTTGGTTCCTTCCTCCTTCATCTCAACATCCTGACGGCAAAACAAACATTCAGACTCAACTCCAAACTTCATCTCATCTTCTTATCTCCTGCTGTGAAGCTTAAAGGACCCAATGAAATCCCTGTCAACTAAAATAAAACACACATTTCCTCCTTTTTGGATTCAGGAGCCGTAAATATCAAACCTCTCAGAGCAGGACGTCACTCCTGATGTCAAACATTCTCACAGTGACGCATTATTTCAGGACGAGGAGTAAAAACTCTGAGCTGGGCTGTCAGCAGACGTTCAGAGAGAGAAGAAGAAGATGTTTTATCGAAGCTTGATGAGAACAAACGTTGTTGTAATGATGAACATGCAGCTTTGCAACAGAATCAAACTGATCCTGAACACGTTCACGTCCCTCCGGCTGCTCAGACTGATCAATCTCAACTTATTACAACAATTCAAATATTTTTACAAGGTCTTAAATTATCATTATTATTATTATTATTATTATTATTTATTCAGATGAGAGAGCCTGTTCACACTGTGACACCACAGAAATAATCATTTCCTGTCATGTAGGAACAGCAGGAAGACATCGCAGCAACATGCGGCTGCAGTTTTATGGAGCTGATTTCACATTAACTTCTGTTTTTATTTATTTATGTTTGTTTAGATTCTATGAAGCTGTTTGTGTTTCTATGTGTGAGAACAAACACGTCATCAGAGCGACGTCTCACTCTGCCCGAGGATCCTGCTCTGAGCTCTAAATTAACTTCCAGCATGATTCTCTGGAGTGATTCTGAGAAGTTTGACAGATACGAGCCCAGAAAGCAGAAAGGACGTGTTTCAGTGAGCAGAGCAGCACTCACAGCAGACTGATGCAGAGCTTCTCCTTTCAGTTTCCAGTTTCCGTGGACGTCCTCCTCCGATATCTCCGTCTCAAACTTGGCTGTCTCCGTCTCTGTGACCTCAACGCTGTACAGCGGACGAACGATCTTGATGTCGCGCTCTGCAGGCATCAAAAAAAACAAAACTCAGTCAGTCTAAAGTGATTTCACTCTTTTCTGGAGGCGTTCGAGTGACTCGACCATCTTAAACTGGTTTGTCGCTGGCACGTATCTGCAGGATTTACCTTCGATGTTGAGGTTGGCTGTAGTTTTGTCGGAGCCGCAGTCGCAGGTGTACTCGCCGATGTTGACCTTCTCCGCCTTCCGGACGGTCAGGATGCGCTTCTTGCCGTCGGTGCTGATGGCGATGTTCTTGGAGGGAGTGATCTCCTTCCCGTCCTTGAACCATTTGACGTCGGCGACGGCCTTGCTCAGTTCGCAGACCAGCTGCACCTCGTCCTTTTCCACCGCCGTGTAGTTCTGCAGCTTGGTGGTGAAGTACAGGTCTCCCTCTGCAGCAACCAGGTGTTTGGGTCACATGTTGCAGGGAACATTAATTAGCAAATGTCCAATAATTAGCAACTAAAACAGAAAAGTACCTTCGACAGTGAGAACAATGAGCCAATCAGAGTGCGTCTAGACTATTATAATATACATTCATCAATAAAATGTTTCTGTCTGTTGCAGCAGGACGACATCACAACTGTAGGAATAAGAAGCAAACATGTTTCAGACACTAACCGATGACGGTGAGCATGGCGGTCACCGTCTTGTCCATGGCCTCCACTTTGATCATGGAGGTGTCGTCGATGGTGACCTCCTTGAAGGCCAGCGTGTGGACCTTTCCGTGATCCGACATGTGCACCACCTTGCTGGGGTGCAGACGGACGTCGTTTTTGTACCAGACCACTGAGATGTTATCGTGCGACAGCTCGACGCTGAACTCGGCCGTTTCGCGCTCCTTCACCGTCACGTCTTTAATCGGTTTGACAAACTCGAGGCGAATTCCTGCCGCAGGAACAAAAAACAGGAGAAATAATTCATAACAACGATCCCGATGGGCTGCAGTTATTCTGCTGTTTGATACAAACCTGCGTTTTTCAGCTGAAAAATGCTTTTTGAAGAGTTTGTACAAAACATTTGTAGATAAAAAGAAACAAAAGGCCTAAAAATAAAACGTGTTTACTAAAAAATGGAAAATATTCCTTTATCTTCTTATTTTATTATGAAGTCAGAAAACGTACGATAACGTTATTATCTATAAAGAAAATCTGTATGCATCAAAATATGGAAAAAGACAAAATAACTATAAAGCAGTAAATCAATGGATAAAAACTAATAAAACGATCAAATAATGATATTTAGTTGTGTCTAGTTATCATAAAATAATCAGTATTAATGAATGTGGGAGGCAGGTGAATGAATAATTATCTTTTAGAATAAACGAGCTGCTGAATCAACAGTTAATTAATACATGAATGATTAATTTATAAAATCAATGACTGAATGAATATGTAGAATAATTAATGCATTAAACTAGTGAATGACTGAATGAGTAAATTATTAAACAAATGAATAAAAGAATGACTTAATGATTAAATAAATAAATGAATGAATAGATGAACATCGGAAGGAGTTAAATACGTCTGACACAAACAAACACGACAAACAGATGATGAACAACTGATGAAGACGAGCGATGAGGAGTTAAAGAGTGAAAACTAATCATGAAATAAGACTCTTGCCTTGGATGACGAGTTTGCCGCTCGTCCTCTTGTCTTCGGCCTCGAACATGTATTTGGCTTCGTCCTCGTAGGCGGCCGACCGGACCAGCAGGACGTACATGTTGCCCTCCTGGATCATCTCGTACTTGTCGTCGCTCTGCAGCTCCTGCGATCCCTTCAGCCAGCGGAAACTCTTCGGAGCTCTGGACAGCTCCACGTCGAACCTGGCCTCGTCCTTCTCGTACACCTGCACGTCGCTCAGCGGCGTGAGGAAGTTCAGCGGGAGCTCTGGAGCCGGACAGGAAACAGCGTTGGCGCACCAGCGTCAAGTCACATCATTGTGGTTTTAAGAAATACTCAAATAAAAAAGGTCTGACTGAAATCCCCCAAAAGCAAAGTAAAAAAAAAACAAGCAGAGTTCAGCTGATGCTGATGTCTCGATTAAAAGAAACTCAAAACAAACAAACAAACAAATAAACAAACAAACAAACAAATCTCACAAAAAGGCCAAACTTAGAGCAGATTTTCTGGAGAAAAAAAAAAGACTTTTTAAAAAAATAAACATGTTAATATTCAAAAACTGCATGTCATGTCTGACAAATGGATGTTTATTTATGGATTATGATTAAAAAAAGACAAAGAATGATTAAAACTGTTTTCCCTGAATTCAGCCTGTCAGGCAGCTGTTTCCTTTAGTGAGCTCTGCCTGAGAAGACAACTTCAGGGGAAGAAAGGCCCAAACCTCACGTCAAGAAACACCAAAAATCTCACAAAAAAAAAAAAAAAATCACATTTTTACTGTTGATCAAGTTTTCTACACTGGAAGGAAGGAAGTAATGATGTAATTCAAATACTTCTCACTGAAAAGATAATTAAGAAGCTTATTTTAATTCTTTCATCTGCAAACAGAGAAACAGAACAGATGATGAAGACACTTTTTACCTTTGACCTTCAAGTTAGCAGAACACTTGGCGTTAGCGGCGGCGTACGCCACCTCGCCGCTCATGGGGACTTTACAGTTGTACAGGATCAGCGTGTGCTTCCCGCCCTCCTCGATGATGTCGACATCCTGTCAATCAATATAATGAATAGCGATCAATACCTGAGGTGTCTGGGACAGAGGCGTTATGAGGTGTATAACGAAGCGCTCACAGTGTGCGGACTCAGAACTTCTCCGTTCAGCTTCCACTGGCCGTGGACGTCGTCCTCAGAGATCTCCACCTCGAAGCGAGCCGTCTCTCCGTCAAACAGCTCCACGCCGTAAATCGGCCGAATCACCTTGATGTCACGAGCTAGTTGGATAAAAGTATTTAGTTAAAAATGCTTCTTGTTCTTGTTGTGAGCTGTGTTGGTTTTGTCCATTTTGTTAAACATCTGTAATAGAAAACGACATCAGCTTGTAATCTATGAAGACGGAAATATTTCTCTGAATTCTCGATTTAATTTTTTTTTTTTACCTTAATGTCAGAATTTGATGTTTCGTTCCTCATGTTAAACTTTTAAAATGCAGCCGTCTTAGTTAGAAGGTGAAGATGGCTGCTGGTTAGATGCAGCGTGTTGTTCGCTGAACCAGTCCATCAAAAATCATCAAAATAACTAATAACGTCTACACGGTTAAGTTAAATTTAGAGCTTTACAAGAAAGTTGCTTTGTTTTTTTCCAAGTAATTTCATAATTAACCAAAGAAATGGCTACTAAGAAATTAGCAGAAGACATGGAAGAGGTTAACAAGTCTCTGAGCTTCATGTCAGAGGAACTAAGTAATCGGCCTACTGGGTTTAACTGGTGAAGGCTGCCATTAAAGAAAAAGAAAAGAATTGAAGAGCTTGAAAGAAGAGCGGAAGATCTGGAACAACACCAAGAGCTGAACTGTAGTCGTCTGAGCAGCAAAGACATTCTTATAGACAGTAAACACCAAATCTCACAAAGAGAAACACTGACAGTGCAAGAAAAGCAGGATCCTGAGGAAGGAAAGCGATGTAAGATGTAAAGTAATGATGAACCAGAACAGACTAAAGTAAAACATCTTGATCAATATAAATGAAAATGGTGACTATTATGGTGGTAGATAAAGATCTGCAGGATGATGGATCAATAGGGTCAATAAAGGGGGGTGTTAGCTGTGATGTCTACTCTTAAATGTAAAGTTACTGATGATATGACAACCGTTATAGACAACTGGATGGAATCACTGATATTCAGGTAAAGCTTCTTAACATCCACCCTTTTGTTTGAATTGTCACCTTCAAAAGCTGTAAGGCCACAATGCCTTATTTATATATATATATATATTATATATATATATATATATATATATATATATTATATATATATTATATATATTAAGCTTCATCTGAAAGGTGACATCTTCTAGTTTGTGGAAATGTGTTTAGCATGCGGCTAAAACTCTTCTATAACGAGTCATATTTGAATAATAATAACTAGGACAAGCTTTACCTGTATAAAAATCCAGACCTCTAGGCCTAACCTTATGGGAGCTTTTTAGTTTGTGGTGTCACTGGTGTTACTGGTGTCACTGGTGTCCCTGAACTCTCCTAAATGTCTTCAAGTTTTACTCATTACTGCGTGATGCGACTGGCTGAAGCAGGCGACCTGGTGGATGTTAAGAGGCTACCAAAACCACTCAATTTGTTTTATATTAATTTTTACTTTGAGTTTCTATGCGTTAAATGTAAAACCTAATATTTTTATAAATGTAATCGAAGGGAAGATAAAAAGAGGACTATTAGTGAATGATGTAAGTGTTAGACATGATCAATAAGGCTAAAATAAAGCCTGCAGAGGCTCTTCAGGCAGAACTTTGGATACTAATCAATCATATGATGCATGTTTAGATACATTCTTGACACTTTATGACTGACATTGTCTGTTGAAAGAGTGTAGACAAAATCCTAAAAAGAGGAGAAAACCATGGTTAACAAAGGGTTTGGAAAAAGATTGTAAAAAGAAAAATAGGCTCTATAGAGAATATATCGAGCATCAAACAAAGGAAGCGGACGACAAGTACAAAAAGTATAAAAACAGACTGACGTCTATTATGGGATCACAACAAAAAGACTATTATGATCGAACATAAAAATAATGTGAAGACTACCTGGAGTGTGCTTAATGACATGATTAACAGATTGTAGTACAAAAGGATTTTCCAACTTATTTCGATTACTGAAAATAAAGCGGAAATTGTTAATTGAGTTAAATGATTTTTTTGTTAATTTACGCCCAAATATGGCAAAATGAACCTTCCTCCAGATGAAGACAATAACTTTGACAACAACAATTCAATGTTCCTTGGTGGAGTTTGTGAGAGTGATTTGGTCAGAAAGTTTAAGAATAAAAAATCCCCTGATAACAATATTGATATGTCACTTTATAAAAGAAGTAACTGACTGTGTCCTCGAGCCATTTACTTCAATATTAAATGTAATAAATCCTTTCAAACAGGTATATATGATATCAAACTACAGACCTGTGTCTTTATAAATAGACTTGATGACTTTATTGATAAATATGAGTTACTGCGAGACCATCAGTTTGAGTTTAGGATCAATCGATCAACATGTTTAACTGTATATATTGATTAACGTAAATCGATCGCTCCTTACCTCTGAGGAACGCTGTGGTATAAGAGGTGTCACACAACACTGGATAAGAAGTTATTTAACTAATCAATATGTAAAAATGAATGATACTGAATCACAGTTTAGAGGAGTGGTCTGTGGTGTTCCACAAGGTTCAGTATTGGGACCTAAGTTATTTATACTTTATTTGAATATTTGTACAGAATCTAATAAGTTGAATTTTTTTACATTTGCTGATGATACAAGTTTATTTTGTTCACATGAAAGAATTATTGAAAACAGTAGAAAGGGAATTGATAATGTTAAAAAAATGGTTTGACATTAATAAGTTATGACAAAATGAAAATAAAACTACATTTATGGTGTTTAGTGGTGTCGGAGTTAATTGTGAAATAAAAATGAATTTAAATGGAGTTGAAATTGATATATAGATCTATATATTATAGATCATAAACTCTGTTGGAAGCCACATATAGAATATAAATGTATAGAAAACAAATAAAGACCCTATAATTAAACTCCAGCTATTAGAATAATAAATAAAACTTGTTACTGTGAATCTATCAATGATCTTATATTATTCAGGTCCTGCACGTTAAAAGTTTTTAGATATTGTGTATTTAAAAACATTGGAAATACTTTTTCGAGTTAGGAATAAAAGCCGTCCTGTTTGTTATTTAATATCAAGTGAAGGAAGTTATAATTTAACAGGGTTGTGTATCTTTGAAACATGTAAAGTGAGAAATGTAAAATAAAGATGTGCTTCAGTTTTGGAACTGTGAGTTTCAAAAAAGCCTGAAAATTTAAAATAATTAAGGATTATGATTCAAAATGATTAAAATGTAAAGGAATCAGGATTACAGTTTATATTGTTTCTTTTGTACTGTTGATATTCTGGATTATTTCATGGATTGTATTGTAATTAGCCTATAGGGCTAATATATATATATATATAGGGCTTCAGCCTATTCCTTTTTATTGGTGTAAACATGTATCATTTATACTTTTTGCCACGTGGCCTTAAACCTTTTTGTAATTGGACAGTTTTAGAGATTTTTGAGAGTCACCATGATGTGACTGATTTTTTCCATCAGTTTACCTTCGATATTGAGGGTGGCCGAGGTCTTGTCTGTTCCACAATCACATTTGTATTTTCCTTTATCGCTGTCCTCCACTTTCTTCAGGACCAGAGTCCTGCGCGTGCCCTCCGACTTCATGACCACCGTCTTGGAGGCGACGATCTCCGTATCATTGTGATACCAAACAACAGGGACGTCTTTGCTCAACTCACAGTCCAGAGTCACCTCGTCTTTCTCGGTGGCGGTGTAATCCTGCAGCTTCACCACAAACACGGCGTCGCCCTCTGAAACGGAGTCGGGTCAGTTAGTTTCAGGAAAATCACAGTCATATGTTGCACACAGGACACGGCTACATGCTGCAAAGACCGAGCAGTTCCTCCAAGAAATCATTTCAGCCGATACGAGTGTTTATCTTTTCACAGCAATTAAAGAATAATTCTGGTTTATTACAACTTGGCCCCTATTTTCTCAGTGATTTCTATCAGTTAGAATAAAAGGTAACAGCTGACATCAGTGAACACAAACAGACATGTTGGAAACAAACTTCAGAAATCTTTCACGACTTCAGGGCTTCATACATTTTAGATATCAACTTTAACTGTAATTAAATCAACATTTTGATTCAATAAAATGTTTTTAAAGGTTTTATTGCGTAATATCTGCTGTTCCATATATCATGCAGCTCGAATGGGATAGAAGGAGAGAAAAGTAAAAGGAAGGAAAGTGTGTTGTTACCTATGACTGTCAGTTTTGCCATGGAGTATATTCCTTTGACCTCTGCCTTAATCTGGCAGGTATCATCTAGAGTCAATTTCCTCATTTCTAGAGTGTGTTTCTTTCCTTCCACATGTGTGAGCACCGTTCGGCTCACGTGGAGTTTGACTTCGTTTCGGTACCAAACCACCGGCACGTTCTCGTGAGTCAGCTCGAGCTCGAACTGTACCGTGTTACCTTCTTTCTCTGTTTGGTCCTGAAGCGGCTGCACGATTTTGAGCCTCATTCCTGGAATACATCAGGTGAGTGCACACAACAGGGGTTGTTGCCACTTTAAAGCCACACACATCCATCATCGAATGACAGCAGAGAGGAAACATGAGCAACGTGGAGCACTTACCTTCCACCGTGAGCTGAGCCGTCTGTTTTTGGCCCAACACTTCGATCGTGTACTGCGCCTCATCGTCAAACTCACAGCTGTTTATGATCAGCATGTGTTTTTTCCCATCATCAATAATTTCATATTTAGGGCTCGGGGTGATGATCTCCACCCCCCTGAACCACATGACCTTTGACACTTCCTTGGTGATGGTGCATTCAAACTTAGCCTGTTTCTTTTCAGGCACAGAAATGTCTTTCAGCGGGTCAACAAAGCCCATTTCGATCTCTGGGAGGTGTGAATAATTCATCAGTTATTCACAAAAGCAAAACGTATCTGTCACTTTTCTGACTACACTGTCTTGTACTTGTTCTGTAACACCTCGGTTTCCAAGACCGACAAACGCAGCAGCTTGCAACAGACAACAAAACGGGCAAAAAAACAGGATAAGATTTATTCCAGAAACATACCTTTGACTGTGAGCATGGCGCTGGTCATGGCGTTCAGAGCCTGATACGACACTTCACCAGCCTGGTCCAGCTGCACATTTTTCAAAGTGAGGAAACGTTTCTTTCCCTCGGTTTGAATGTCGCAAGTCTGAAAAAGACCAAACAAAGCGATAAATGATCAAACCTTGAAATTACGCGTTTGTTTGTTTTTCAGTACCGATGCCAATATGACACCTGAAAATGACCTTACTTGTTGGAATGTAAACACGATTTTCTACAAAACCTTTTTTCTATTCATGAAAGCAAGTCAAACTTTTCAAATGCAGATCAGAGTCTCACCAGACATTCAAAGCCAACTTTCAGTACTTGACAGTTTTCGATACTCTGATCCAGGCTGATCAGTCACTCAGATTTGTTGTAAGGAAGAAAGTTGTAAATAATAAAATGGTGAGCAATCTTCACACCAGGAAGGTGTAAAGAAATAAAAAATACAAATTACTCTGACCGAGAAAGGTCTCTCCCATTAAAGTCAATATAAACCACATAAACTTGCCCCTGATCTGATCTTACACTGCTCAGTGCTGCCACTGGTGGCTGGAGGATGTACTACATCCAGCCGTGGTGAGGAAGAAATCCTGTACTATCTTTGGTTTGATTTATTCTCTATTGGAATAAATCAGGTTTTTTAAAATTTCTGTGCATCCGCCTGACACTTTTCACATCTTAAAAGTCACTAAAAAGATTGCATCAGCTGGATTTGTAATTTGAATATTCTTCGTAAAATGAATTTCGAAAAACTGAGAACAGTCAGAAGCACAAATACAGAAAACAGTCTGTCGTTACTGCTGCTAATATATTGTTCCCTACACTAATATCATATTTATTTATTACAATGAGAGTCTAAAACTAAAAAGAATTTGTGGAAGCAATTAAAACCATTTAGTTTATTAAGTGTGTTACCCTAAAACAAGGATTTATTTAAGTTGTGTTAAGATACCAAACACACACATGCAGCTTATACTTATAAACTTTAAATTTTTATCTCTTATTCTTAGTTTCACTCCTTCCTTACATATCATTTTGTATCAGAGCCCAAAACCTTTTCAGTTTCCCTTCACACTATACATGATTTTCACGTCAACTGTAGGAGGACTTACCGGAGATCTCGTCAAGACCTGGCCCTTGAGTTTCCATTCACCCATCACATCATCCTCAGATATTTCAGTGTCAAAACTGGCTTCCTCCTTCTCAACCACCTCTACGCTGGCGAGAGGCTTCAGGATCTCAGCCTCACGCTCTGAGAAAACAAAGAGAGGGAGTCATGGGAAATACCGCACAAATTTAAAACACGTTCCAGCTTTTTGGACACAGTCCTCATTATTTACTAATGTGGATTTGTATGTTTCACCAACCTCCAAGAGTCAGCTTGGCTGTGTATCTGCGATCCTCAACCTGAATGGTATATTCTGCAACGTCGTCAGGCTGGCAGTTGTTAATGGTGAGTGTCATAGTGTTTCCATCTTTGTTGATCTCCACCTTGTCAGACGGAGTGAGCTCGTCGTCTCCTTTGAACCACACCCATTTGGGATTGTCCTTGACGAGCTGACATTTGAACGTAGCCTTGGCTTTTGGTTTCACATGCTGGTCTCTCAGGGGCTTCACCAGCCAGTCTTTGATGATTTCTGAGAAGGGAGGATTCAAATTATGTTAAAAGGTCCGAACAGTGTCAACTCTGAGGCCTGGTTCCAGACTTTAGTGGTAGAAGATCACATTTAAAAAAAAAGGCGGAAAGGAACAGATCCAGGTTATCAAGGTTTGTCAGTCAGACAGATTGGGAGAACTCAAATGTAACTGTGGTCAACAGTTCAATCAACATCTAAATCTGTGCTCATGGTAACATAACGCAGGGCTGCCGACCTCTGACTTCAGCTTGGAGTGAGATTTGTTCCTGTGGGGAGGGGGTGACAAATCTTTTTGCTAATTTGTGTTTATTGGGTAGCATTTTTGACATACGCTACCAGAAACATAGGATAGGAAGATGTGTGTTCCTCATCAAGTTGCTGCCATCATCCGACACTCCTCACTTTAGTCTATCAGATCCATCCAAATAGAAGTAAACAGGTCTATGCATGGGTGCTTGATTAGGCTTTAAAATGGGGGAGTAAACTGGGAAAGATATATAATTTTGGGAGGGTCTGGTGGTCCTCCCCCAGAAAAAAAAAGTAATTTAAACAAAATTTCCTGCATCTCTAAACCAAGTCAAGAAACAGCCACCTGAACTAGTCTAGAGTAGTTAGATTGGGGATGCCATGAAAACCAAGAATGCATCAAGAACAGCATATAATTGGGTCGATCAGGACAGGATATGATTATTAGAAGAGTGGCTATTTCATATTTGAAATGTTTTTCCATCCAACTCTGCTCCACCTGAGAAACAGCCTTAGCTAACCTGGTGTGCTGAACTCAGAGTTGTACTGATTTGAGCCAGTTTGGTGAAGCAGGGTCTCTCATTTGGCATGAGGGTTGACAGATTGATTTGAGAGACATTAGAGTGTGTTGGCAACCCTGTAAAATGTAAAATTATGTCGTATTACTAGATCTCAGCATTGAGGTTAAACTACTGGGAATCATGAGAAAGTTTCAGAGTGACGGAGACAGTGACAGTTTGCAAATTGCCTAGACTGCATATTGACAGTGTAAAGTCAGTGGCTACAATCACTCAGGTTGGGTTTTTTGTTTTAAATGCTATTTATTGACTTTTATTTATTTCATTGTTTTCATTATTTCATTTTATCATTTTGATTTTTTGTGTGCTTTAGTCATATTTGTACTGTCTCATTATTAGCCCCTCAATCACCTGTAAAGCACTTACAGAAATTACTTATTTGGTATTTTACAGGCTTAGCAGCCTTTGGAAGTATTTACTTATATTTAAATGAAAACTAGTGAAGGGTTTGCGGAAAATCCAGGAAAAGAGGCATAGAATATGACAACTAGTATGTGATTCAGTCCGATTTGCCGACTGCTTACCAATAATTTTAACGTTGGTTGTAGTCTTGACATCCTCCTGTCCGTCCACTTCACATGAGTAGGTGCCACCGTCCTCATCAGTGGAGTTTTGGATGGTCACAGCTTGCTGCATACCAATGATATTGATAGCCAACTTTCCAGCCTGTTTCTTCAGGACTTGACCGTTGCGTTTCCAGATCACATCTCTCTCTTTGTTCAGCTCACATGTCAGATACATAGGCTGACCCTTTATACATGAAGTCTCTGGTTCCAATTCTGTTACCCATTTCACAGGCAGCTCTGCACAGAGACAAAATAACACAAATCAATGCATTTATTCCAGTACAAACACAGTTTGATATTGTTGGGAATTTTCCATTCTGGTGCCATTATATTACCTGTTTTTGATGCCTACAAAAAACTTGTTTTATCATCTGACAATGTGAGTCAAAGTTTTCAAATACATAGGTGTTAAATGCTGTGACAATCTGTATGTTGGACAAATGACGTCATTCATTTACCTTCAACAATGAGCTTGGCCGTGCATGATATTTCCTTGCCAGCATTCTTGGCCACACAAGTATATTCACCAGTGTCAGACAGCTGGACATCAATAATGTTTAGTTTGCGATCTTTGCCATCAGCAGTGAACTTGTGCTTGGGGTCTTCACGCAGGTTGCTGCCATCTTTCATCCATGACGTGATGGCAGTGGAGGGTGTGACCTCGCACTCAAACACAGCAGATGAGCCGATAGACTCGGCCTCCTTCAACACAATGTCCTGAATCTTCTTGATGAACTTCAGGCCGACGGGTTTGAGCTTGAATCCTCCGAAGGGGTCCTCTGGAGGTGATGGCTCTTTTCCACCGGGCCTTAGGCCCCGGCCCTTGCCAGCGTCACCAGGAGATGGGGTTTGTCTTGCTGTAACATCAGATACGAAAACTCATCAAGTTAGATTCAGGTGTCATGGTGATGAAGAATCAGACTTTTGAAAATGAGATGTTTTAAGACCTTGTGCCTACCATAGATTAGACGTCATTTGGTCAACATAACTTCACATTTAACAAAAATCTGTTCTAAGGTAACAGTTTTCAGTGTTACAGACGCAGAGACTATAAGACTGTCAAGATTAGGAATCATGCAGAGTCACTCTTCATGAGCTTCCAAACAGGATTTTTTGAAGAACTCAAATGTCCAACAGACAAGAAGATATTGACAACAAAGCACACACACACACAAACAACACACAAAGAGAGAAAGATACAGTATCTCCAGCAGCTATAGTGACTGCGAAGCTAATTAGCCAAGTACAATCAGATAAGCCACCTACCTACCTGCGTTATTATGTGTTCTGTGACTGTTCAAATGTACGACAGCAGTAAAAAAAAAAGGGCAAAGGCAATGCTCCTATTGGCTGTTGTGAGTGTAGTAACGTAAATCTGGTTCCACCAGTTGCATACCATCTGAAAAATGTCAATACAATACCCGATTTTCTGTGTCAGACAGCTGGATGTCTACATATATATATATATATATATATATATATATACAGACGGGTGACAAATGAAAGGAAAAACCAACATTAAGTGTCTTAGTAAGGTGTCGGACCATCACATGCCACCAGAACAGCATCAGAGCTCCTTGTTATTGATTCTACAGTCCTTGAACTCTACTGGAGGGACGAACATCATTGTTCATAAACATCTTCCTCGTGTGGTGTTGTGATGATGATGGTGCAGAGTGCTGTCTAACACGTCAGCTGAGATCTGGTGACTGTGAAGGTCGTAACATATGATTCACATCATTTAATACTCATCAAACCATTCATTGTCATCCTGGAAGAGACCACTCCCATCAGGATAGACATGTTTCATCACAGGATAAAGCTGATCACTCACAAATACTTTGTATTGATTAGCAGTGACCCTTCCCTCTAAGGGGACAAGTGGACCCAAACCATGCCAGCAAAATGCCCCCCATAGCATAACAGAACCCCCGGACCCCTTCACTGTAGGGGTCCAGCATCCAGACCTGGATCAGTTTTTCCTTTAATTTGTCACCCGTCTGTATATATATATATGTAGCAAATAAAAATGCAGTGGCAAATTAAAAATTTGTTTAAAACAGTGACACTGCGCCGACATTATCCTGTATAAAGAGTAAAAGTTTTACACACATGAGCTCTCATATTTGTGTATTCTCACCCCCAAGTCCTCTGCCTCTGCCTTTCGGTGCGTCTTCTCTGGGTTTTCCATCTGGACAAGAAACAATAAGATGTTGGTGTCTGTTGGTGTTAATATTCATCAGCAGAAACCAAGATAAAGATTTAAGCAGCACCAGCAGCAAACATGCTAAATCTTGTCCACATCGCATGAGTTTGAAGTACACACAGCACATGATGAAGAAGGTGAAGATGGAGTGAAGTCTTTGACAAATGGATGAATACTGGAATCAAAGATGATCAAAGGGGCGAACGTAGATGGTAGACGATGAAGAGAATAAAAGTTCTGGATAATGACATGAACACTCAACACTGAATGATGGAAATTGATGACATTGATGACACAGGACAGACATTATATGATGGGCCACATGAGGACATTACAATAGATGGATGTTGAATGTACAGATGGACAAACAGATGGATACATGAGCTCTAGATGAACGAATGAAGCAAGTGATTAAAAACGGACGTGATGAGGATTAGATGAGTCATCTTAGATGGGATGAGGGCGCTCCAGAGGCATCAGTTGTGGAGTCTGTGGGACTTCGCCTCACCTCGTTTGCCACCAGGCATGCCTGGGGTCTCCAGTGCCCCATCCACCCCTTCACCTTCCCAGTCCTCTGTAGGAACCAGCTCCCAATCCTGGGCCTCCTCTTCCTCTGTGCCTTGCATTTCTCCTGCCTCCTCTTCGAACACCTTCTCCTCTGGTTGGGTGGGGACCTTCTTCATCTGCAGAGTTCCAGGAGAGACCTCCTTCACCAGTGGAACCCTCCCTTTGCCAGGTTTTTCTGGTTCTGAGGCCTCCTCTGGTGACGGCTTCTTTGGGACCTTTTTTAGAGATACAGCTTCAATAGAGTCTTTTGGTGAAACAGTTTTAGGAACGCTTTTCAGTTTTTCAGCACTTGGCTTCTTCTCAATGGGGACTTTTTCCAGCTCCTTTGATTTTGGTGATGGGGTCTTTTTCAGCTCAACCTTCTTGAGCTGCTCTATGGGTTTGAAGGCCTTCTTGTCTTCGACCTTGTCTTTACCCACTCTAGGCGAAGGAGTCTTTTTGAGTTCAACACCTTTCTTGAGGGCATCTCTTTGTTTCTGTGGGAGTTCTTTCTCAGCTTCTGTCTGTGGGATCACTTCTTCCCTTCTTGGTGGAGTGGGCTTCTTAGGTGGAACAGTTGTCTCCTCTTTCTCTTGAGGCCTCTCATCCTCTTTTTTAGGCATCGCAATCTTTTCAACTTCCTGCTGTTTTTCCTTAAGCCCCTTGGGAGTTTCATCTCTTGGAGTTTGACTTGGTACCTTTGTGTCCATAGGCTTCTTTTTCTCTTTCTCTGATGCTTTTTCTGACTTTTCTTCAGCTTCAGGGACCTTTGTGAAAGGCTTCAACACAATGGGCTCCTCGTCTTTTTCTGGTGTGGAGATGATTTTAGGTTTTCCACGCAGCTTATCAGTTGCTGTAGGTTCCTCATCTTTGAGTACTTGATCAACCTCTTTCTTTTGTGGTATCTCCTTCTGGTCTTTGCTGGCATCAGGAGTTGTATCTGGACTTGGCACACGAACGTCTTCATCTTTTTTGTGTTTTATAGCAGCAGTGGGTTGATCTTTGTGTGGTGTCTCACCTCTCTTGAATGGAGTGCGCTCAGTATCGATCTTTGCTTCACTTTCTTTCTCGGCTTTTGGAGGCTCAGCTGCCTCAGGTTTCAGAGGTTTGTCAAATGGTTTCAGAGTCACAATTTCTTGCTCCTTTTCTTTCTTTGGCAATTTCTTTATTTTCTTTTTAGATAAATCTGGCTCAGGTTCCTCATGTTTTGGTGCTTTAGGGGTTCTTGTCCATTTCGTCTTTTCATCCTCTGCCTCCAGCTTCTCAGGTTCCTGTATGTGGCCCAGTTCAGATGCCTCTTCATCAGCAGCGAAGACACGTTCAGTTCTTCCAATTGTTAGTACCTCCCGATCCTCTCTACTGTGAAGCTCGTGAACTGTCAGTTCTGTATCATAATGCCTCATCACTTCAACTTTATGAGTTTTGACTTCTTTCTCAGGCTCTTTGGGCTTGGTTGGCACCTTCTTTAGTTTGATCTTTTGTGTTTCTTCTTCTGGTTTCCCAGATTTTTCAAATGGTTTTAGTTTAACTGACTCTTCTTGCTCATCTGCCTTTGGCAATTTAGTTATTTTCTTCTTATCTATACTTGGCGCTTTGGGTTCATCCTCTTTCTGTGGTTTTAAAGTTCTCATCCATCCTTCTTTCTCTGTTTTCTGGACAACTTTGACCCTTTCAATTTCCTCAAAATGGCCTAACTGAACTGTCTCTTCCTCTGCAGTGAAGACTCGTTCAGTTCTTCCGAGTGTTATTATCTCTCGATCGTCTCTGTCATGAAGTCCGTGAACCATGAGTTCTGAATCTTGATGCCTTGTCACTTCAGCTTTCTGAGTTATGATTTGTTTCTCGGGCTCTGGAGCTTTCACTGGAACCTTCTTCAACTTAATGACCTCTGGTTCTGGTTCCTTCTCTTTGAGTATTCTGGTAGATTTACTCTTCAGCTTAGGTGATTCAGGAATCTTACCCTTTTGTTTAAGAGGTGGCACTGTGGTTGAAGCAGTAAATACACCTTTTATAATATTCACATCCAAAAATACAGAATACTCAACATCTAATCTGACTGTTATACAACACAGGACTCAGACACCAATTAAACATGTAACAGAAAATAAGAGATAACTTCGAAAGTTATGAGAGTGTAACAAATAGAGTGTTTTTTAGAATATCTAAATTAAAAAAAATATATATTAAAATTGAAATTAAATAAAGTAGCTAATATTTGTATACCTCTGGTTGGTCCAGGTGCTGTAACTGGTTCCTTGTCTGCAAGAGTTTGAATGAAAGCAGCATCAGCACACACAGTACAAACAGTGTTAGTAAAAAGTCAGCTTTGAAGAGAAAGAAAGTTAATTGTCCACAAGTTAAGGGAGTCTGGCATGCATTTGTTTTTAAATTTCTCTTTCAAGAATATTTTCCTATGAATGCAATGACTTTATCAGTGTTATATATTCCTTGTGCTGGTCATTGCATGTGTACCAACTTACAGTAAAGTAACACCAGGTGCACAAGAGATGTTTAAAAAAGCAGTTATAAGGTTATTTTGCCTCATTTGACAAATACCATTAATATGAAAAAGACATTACAGGACCAATGACACATTTGGGTAGCAAAGTGGATTTTAGTTTATACAAACAACAGACCAACAGATTTAGACAACGAGGGCATTTCTTAAATCAAAGCTCAGATTGCTTTGTATTAACATTGAAGGTGTTACATGAATAGTCTTTCTAGTCAGAAGGATCTAATAATTCACACAAACATTCACACACTGATGGCACAGCCATCAGGAGCAATTTGGGGTTCAGTATTTTGCCCAAGGACACTTCGACATGCGGACTGGAGGAGTCGGGAATCAAACCACTGATCTTCTGATTAGTGGACGACTCGTTCTGCCTCCTGAGCCAAAGCCGCCCACCACATAAGAAATGCTTCAAGGCAGGTGACAAACAGAAGACGACAACATGAACCAAAGTTACAGAAGAGACTTTACCTTCTGGTGGAGACATTTTCTGCGATACAGGAGACGGTTCAGCCTCTACGGCTGGTGGAGAGGGTGTCTTCTTCACTGGTGCAACTTGAGCTATAAGAATGCCAACTTGATTAAATCACTGGCCAAGATCTGGTCAACAAGGAAAAACTGACAAATACTTAAACAAAACAGACAAAATGAAAGATTTCAGACTGTTGTCAAGACCCAACAGATTTCTTCAAATCAGGACAAACAGGAAGTTAAACAACATGGATGACAAACAGTAGAAACTACCTGGAGTAGGAACAACTTTTTCTGCTGGAGGCTTTGGTGTTGGTGGAGATGGTTTCTTTTCCTCTGGAGGAGACCAAAGGTCATAGCCAAGAGAACAGAATACAAGAAAATGACAACAAACCACAACAGACAGGGGACAGATGAAAATTAAAAATGATTAGAATGAAGAAAAGTGCACATGGATAAAACAGATAAGCAGAAGACAAAGAAATCTGAACCAGACAGCATGAAGGATTTCACAAAAAGGACAGTAACACAAGTAGAAGACATGACCACAAGTTGTGTAAGTAGTAGTAGTAGAAGTAGAGTGTAAGAAGTACCTGCAGAAGGAGCCACTTTGGCTGCAGGAACAGGAGAAACTGAAGGCTTTGGTGCAGGTGCAGATGGTTTCTTCTCCTCTGGAGGAGTCACTTTGAAGTAAAAGATGCCAAGATCATGACCAAGACAACAGAATGGTCAATCAAGACAGACAGTTGCACTGAATAAATGCAAGTGAAGACTAGGGACATGTAGACAGCAAGTGAAAATACAATTGAGAAAAAGAAAATCAGTATGGATACCTTTGGACTAGTCATCAAACAAAACAAAACATAAAAACAAGACAGACATATAATTTATAACAGTTCACAAGTGAAGAAACTACCTGCAGGGGGAGCAACTTTCTCTGCAGGTGCAGGAGGAGGAGGAGGAGGAGGTGAAGGCTTTGGTGCAGGTGCAGATGGTTTCTTCTCCTCTGGAGGAGATACTAAGATGCCAAGATCACGACCAAGACAAGAATAAGCATGGTCAATACATAGTGAGTAACACAAATTGTTAAAAACATTGAGGACCGAAACCAGACAAGATGAAGCCAGAAGACAATAAAAGAAACAAACAGACACATGGTTGAAAAGAAAAACAACATGGCTGACTCTCGATAAGCCAGCAAAGACAAGGAAATACAAACTAACACACTACCTGCAAGAGGAGCAACTTTCTCTGCAGGAGGAGGAGGAGGAGGTGAAGGCTTTGGTGCAGGTGCAGATGGTTTCTTCTCCTCTGGAGGAGATACTAAGATGCCAAGATCATGACCAAGACAGAAATAAGCATGGTCAATACACACACAATGTTAAAAACATTAAGGACAGAAACCAGACAAGATGAAGCCAGAAGACAATAAAAGAAACAAACAGACACATGGTGAAAAGAAAAACAACATGGCTGACTCTTGATAAGCCAGCAAAGACAAGGAAATACAAACTGACAGACTACCTGCAAGAGGAGCAACTTTCTCTGCAGGTGCAGGAGGAGGAGGAGGAGGAGGAGAAGGCTTTGGTGCAGGTGCAGATGGTTTCTTCTCCTCTGGAGGAGATACTAAGATGCCAAGATCACGACCAAGACAAGAATAAGCATGGTCAATATATAGTGAGTAACACAAAATGTTAAAAACATTGAGGACCGAAACCAGACAAGATGAAGCCAGAAGACAATAAAAAGAAACAAACAGACACATGGTTGATAAGATAAACAACATGGCTGACTCTCGATAAGCCAGCAAAGACAAGGAAATACAAACTAACAGACTACCTGCAAGAGGAACAACTTTCTCTGCAGGAGGAGGAGGAGGAGGAGGAGGAGGAGAAGGCTTTGGTGCAGGTGCAGATGGTTTCTTCTCCTCTGGAGGAGATACTAAGATGCCAAGATCATGACCAAGACAAGAATAAGCATGGTCAATACACACACAATGTTAAAAACGTTGAGGACAGAAACCAGACAAGATGAAGCCAGAAGACAATAAAAAGAAACAAACACACACAGTTGAAAAGAAAAACAACATGGCTGACTCTTGATAAGCCAGCAAAGACAAGGAAATACAAACTAACAGACTACCTGCAAGAGGAACAACTTTCTCTGCAGGTGCAGGAGGAGGAGGAGGAGGAGGAGGAGGTGAAGGCTTTGGTGCAGGTGCAGATGGTTTCTTCTCCTCTGGAGGAGGTACTTTGGGAATACAAGATGCCAAGATCATGACCAAGACAACAGCAAGATTAGACAAGACTTACTAATGACAAAAGATAGTTTGGACAAGAATGAATCCCAACTAACGACAGACCAAAAACAAGTAAAAGAAATGACAGGAATGACCAGGAATGGAAGAGGTTAATCTGATGAAGGAAAGAATGAAAGAAATAACTTATCAATGGAAGATATTAGTAGGCCAAGAGAGGTTCCTTAGTACAATAGACAATTGACAAACACAGCTTACCATATCGTTGGGAAGGTTAGTACAAAAAGACCATGTTTGAAGATGTGTGAGTATATTAAGTGTGAGATTTTAAATCTCTTTTAAGAGGGGTTGATCTTATAGCGATCATGAGCCTGAGTGGCTAAGATACAAAAGAATACCTTTCAGAAGAGTTTGCTGTTCAATCCTCTGTGTTCCCTTTTTTGTCTTCTTGTCATCTCTTGTCGGTGGACGTTTAGTTGTATCAGTTCTCACTTCCTCAAAAGAATCAACCTCAACAGGGGCAACTTCTTTTTGTGCAGAAGAGGAAGGGATAGTTCCTTCTTCAGGGGGGACAGGTTTTTTCGGTGGTGTAACTTGAGATTTTTTAGTTGGAGCAACCTCTTCTTCAGTTATAGCTTTCTTGGGTAGAGTCACTTCTCCAGGAGGAAAGTCGTCTGCAGGGGCAAAGTCTTCTTTAGGAGGAACATCTGCCTTGGAAAGTGCAAGAGTGGTTTCTTTCTTTGTAGGCACAACTCTTTCCTTTGGTGGTCTGCATACTGTTTTCTCAGGCAAAGGAACTGAAGCTTGAACCGGAGATGACACTTCCTTTTCAAATGCAGCAAATTCTTCCTCAGGAGGCATTTCTTCCAGCACATGAGTTGGTTTCACTAGAGGTTCAATGATATCAAGAGGCACTTTTCCAGCAGCTTTGGGAGATTTCTTAATTTCTTCCCTTGAAGACTCCATCTTTTTAGGTGGTATTACTTCTTTCTTGTGAAGAATGTCTGTCTTGGAATGAGAAACAGCAGTTTTGGGAGGAGTTTTGGGTAAGTCTTGTTCAGGTGGGGGTGAAACAGTTTCTTGAGGGGGAGACATGGACCTTTGAGATGTTAACTCTTTCACAGAGTCAGCTTCTTTCAAAAGAGTGACTTCTTTAGGTACACCAGGTTTCTTTGGGACAGTGACTTCTTGATGTGTAGCAGTGATTTTAGGTTTGATGAAATCCTTCATTGGACTGGAAGATTCTTCATATGGAACAATATCTTCAGCACACATTGGCACTTGTGTTTCAAAAACATCTCTCTGCTCAGTATAAGTTGAAGAGACACCAGCTTCTTTGTGTTTCCTTTCTTGCAACATTTTCTTGTAGGTCAGTACCTCTTCTTCAGGTGAGACTCCAGTCTCAAGAGGAGAAAGTTTTTTCTTCATTAGGTTAGTCTTTTCAGGTGGAGGTGTGATGTCTCTTGTTGATGGAAGACAGGAGGCTTCTTTCAGAAGTGGAATGACAGGCCTTAGAGATGATGATTCTTCTGTCTGGTGCACAACTTTCTCTTCTTGAACAAGAAGTTTAATGTCCTCCAGTTTTTCAGCCTCACATTCTGTGTACGCTGACTCAGAGTCCTCAAGTGACTCAGCATCTTCAACCTCCTGATCTTCACTATCCCATGTAGGAACCTCCTCCTCTTCCTTCGCAAGAACCATTTGTTGTCTCATCCCCCTTTTCAAAGTGGTTTCCTCTCTTGCACTTGACTCCCAGAGTTCAACTACTCTTTCTGTCCTGACTTTCTCTTGCCTATGTCCGTCTGCTTCTGCCATGAAGATCCTTTCTCCATGACTCTTCTTCAGAGAAGACTCCTTTCTGTCTTCAACCACTACTGTTTCCATTAGCTCAGTCTTCAGGGGAACTGGAGTCATTTTTAAGATATCACCCAAGATTCAAGATTTGCACCATGGAGCGGTGTCCAAGAGGAAAACGTCAACACACAAAGACAACATATAGACACAGACATTAGTGTAGCATGTGCTCTAACATGATCCTCATATTACAACTAAATTGTATGTTTTTAGATTCACTACCTTTATGTTGTGGGGTATCTTTAGACTTTGACTGGACTTCTACTTTCCCAGGACTATCCTGACCTGGTTGATAAATGCGCAGTACAGTAAATAAATGCA
Source organism: Thunnus maccoyii (assembly GCF_910596095.1). Classification (NCBI taxonomy): domain Eukaryota; kingdom Metazoa; phylum Chordata; class Actinopteri; order Scombriformes; family Scombridae; genus Thunnus; species Thunnus maccoyii. Next base: position 330,190 of record NC_056543.1, read on the forward strand.
CCCAGTCAAACTGAAACCAAACCAAAAACATTTGTGCTGAATTTCTAAAAGTGTCTGAGAAACCATTGTCAGTTATGGCATACCTTTGATAGGTGTACTTGGCTCCAGCTTTGGTTTAGCTAGTGCTGCTGTTTCCTGTGGTACCTCCCTCTGTTTTACTGTTTTGAAAATTGATATGATGTAGCAAACAGTAAACAAACATGAAAGCACAGACATCAAGACAAAACCTTTAAAGAATTAGTTTAAGATTCTCAGAATAAAAAAACATAAATAGTGAGTTAAAAGATCAAGATGAGTAAGGATTAGTTATAAGATGCTCAAACTTGTCATATTTGAAGACATATCTACCTTGTACTTGAGGCTTTTTAGCCTGAAGAATTTGTTTTGGTCTTTCCAAATCTTGTGGCGGTGTTGGTGCTCGGCGGTCTGGCACTGGTTTTTCTGTTACTAATTTTGGAGTCTCTGGACCCTTCTCCAGTTCTTCTGGTGGTTCTATAACCATTTTGTGTGCTGCTGGAGCTTTCTTTGGTTCTTCTGGAGCCTTCTTTGGTGGTTCAGAAACTCTCTTTCTTTCTTCCAGGACCACCATAGGTTCTTCTGGAACCTTTGGTGTTTCTGGAGCCTTCTTTGAGTCAGGAACCTTCTGTGGATCTTCTTGAATCTTCTTTGGTGCCTCTGGAGCCTTCTTTGTTTCTTCCACAACCTTTTTGCGTTCTTCTGGTACTTTCTTTGGTGCTCCAGGAACCCTCTGTGTTTGTTCCAGTACTTTCTTGGGTTCTTCTGGAATCATCTTTGGTGTTTCTTGAGCCTTCTTCAGTTCTTCTGGAACCTTCTTTGGTGCTTCAGGAACCCTCTGTGTTTGTTCCAGTACTTTCTTGGGTTCTTCTGGAATCATCTTTGGTGTTTCTTGAGCCTTCTTCAGTTCTTCTGGAACCTTCTTTGGTGCTTCAGGAACCCTCTGTGTTTGTTCCAGTACTTTCTTGGGTTCTTCTGGAATCATCTTTGGTGTTTCTTGAGCCTTCTTCAGTTCTTCTGGAACCTTCTTTGTTGCTTCAGGAACCCTCTGTGTTTGTTCCAGTACTTTCTTGGGTTCTTCTGGAATCATCTTTGGTGTTTCTTGAGCTCTCTTTTGTTCCTCTGGAACTTTCTCTGGTTCAGGAACACCCTGTGTTTGTTCCAGTACTTTCTTGGTTTCTTCTGGCACCTTCTTTAGTGCTACAGGAATCCTCTTAGTTTCTTCCACAACCTTTTTTGGTCTTTCTTGAACCTTCTTTGGTTCTGGTGGTTCTGATCCAGGAGCGTACATTGGTGCATCTGGCTTAGTCTTATAAGCCAGCAGATGTGGTTTTCCTGGGGGTTCAGTGACAGCTCCAGATGGTCTTGGTTCTGGGACAACTTAGAAGAACATTCATTTATAAGATGACTATCTTGCTAATCATATTTTTGAAAGAGAAACCCAAATGTGCAAATCACACTCTAACGAGTGCTAAGCACATTCAAAGATAATCAAAGAAGGTATTTTGGAAATATTACTTTCCATACTTCAAAGTCAGGAATTGATAATACTTATAACATGAGACACAACACAAACATAAAACAGAACAGCACAATAAAGGAACCTATTATGAGCATCTTTGCAGTACCTTTAGTCGGAACAGCTTCAGCCTTGGGTGGAGTAACCTTTGGTGCAGAGGGTTGAAACACTGGTTCCTCTGGTCTGGGTACATCTTGCACTTAAGAGAACATTATATACTGTTTTAACCTACAGGTAATGTGTAAAGCTTACAAGGAATCAAAGATTACACTCTTAACGAGTGCCTGCCAATGAAAAATATCTTAATTTCTTCAAAGTCCGAAAAAAGATACGAAAGGAATCTAGAAGAACTAAAAGATATCAAAGGTCAGTGATCAATACCTTCAGTTGGAAGACATTCAGTTGTGGAGGGAGTAACCTTGGCTGCAGTTGGCTGAACCACAGATTCATCTGGCTTTGGTGGTTCTGGTGCTTTAAAAGACATATGTGTTCAGTAACCACTAAGGCTTCAACATTACAGTGCACTCTAACGAGTGTTTAGCACAAAGATAACTGCGAAAACACATGATCTGAGAAGATTAAACACACAACATAAACACACAAGTTTGTATTGCAGCGAACCAATCACATGACAATAGATATCAAAGAGTTCAAAGATGGGAAAAAAGTCTTTCCGATACCTTTTGTATCTTCACTCTTTGGTGGAGTAATCTTGGCAGCAATTGGCTGAACTACGGCTTCCTCTGGTTTTGTTACAGTTGGCACTTTGAAGAACATTGAAAGTTTTCCATTTTCATTCTATTCAACTACATTTATTTTTTATCCTAAGGTTATTCTAGGAGCAAGTTGTAAGCTTCACTATCAATACATTACAGCTATGACATTAATTTCTAGAGTTAGTTTCTAGAGGGATTATATTGAAAGCTGTATCCAAAAACTGTTATAGATATGCTGTCAACTCCAAATATATTAGATGTTAATTTAAAATTAAGCTCAAGAGGTTAGCAGTGAAGAACATTTAAGATTTACACAAACACATAAAGAGTTTTACACATAGATCACAGCAGCATGAAACAGAACAACAAGAAGGATGTACTGTCCAGTACAATCTCTTTCCAGTTGAACAGTAGTAAAGCAAAGCTTTTACTACTTTACCTCTTGCTTTAGGAGCTTCTGGTATTTTCTTGGCCGCTTCAACTTTTGGTGCCTCAGGTTCAGGCTTAATTTTGGCCACTTTTGGCTCGGGCGGTGCCACTTTAGGAGGCACTTCAGGCTCTGGAATCACTTTCGGCTCTGTTGTTGGCTTAGGTTGATAAGGTTCAGGAGTGACCTTTCCGGGAACGGTCACTATCTCTGGTTCAGGTTCTGGTTTGGTGTATATTGTTGGTTCTTCAAAGTTAACAGAGAAATATTACTGTGAGTCGACAAAGAGCACACAGCTTTAAGAATTTGGGGCTAAAAGAAGGAACACAAAACTGATGAAACATACAGACATATACTGGATATAACAAACAAACTGACAGATAACCAAGAACACAATGCTCTCTACGCACTGTAAACAGAAGAGAACAGACTCACTTTAGACAACATTAAGTTACACGCAGCAGCCAAGAGAAAATCTTAGCGTGAGGTACCTCTTGAGAATTTTATATGACAAAGATATTAAAGATCCTGATGATACTGTAGTAAAAAAAAGTGAAATTTTACATCTACTCTGCAAATCTAAAAAAAAAAAAATTTTGTTGAGTTAAATAAAATAATAAATTATAAATGTATGCATTATTTCTCAAGAATTAATGTAAGATGATAAAGAAAAATGAAAGATTTAAGTCATTAAAATGGTTTTACCTCAAATTACTTTGTTTTCATGTAAAGAATTAAGAATATGAGCCAATAAAGACTCTAAGACAACAAACAGAAAATAATCAATCACAAACACAATGCACATCAGTGCATGATTATTAACATTACCTTTTGGGACTGGAGGTTCCTCTTGCTGAGGTGGAGCAGTGACCGTTACCTTGGGCTCCGGCTTCTTTGCTTCAGGTACTTTAAAATATTATCATTGAATTCAGTTTTCTGACCATAACAAATGCTAATATCAAGCATTTTCTTATTAAGTCTTTAAGAGATACACAAATAAACAAAGAAAAGAACACACAATGTGACCAAGCAAGAAAGATTTAAAAGGTGAATGAGTCCAACGAGACAAGACAAGGTACATACATACGAAGGAATTACATACATTAAGTGATCAAAATAAGAACAGGTATTTGCAGATACCTTTGACTGGAGCCGAAGGTGGAGCTGCAGTCTCAGAGGGTTTCTCCTCTGGTCTCATGTAACCCTCAGGAACTTGAAAGATCAAGAAAGTTCACATTAAAACTATGACCGCCAAGTTCTAGTTTCTACTCTACTTTCTGCCATCTACTGTACAGAGAGCTCTAGTCAGGGTTAAAAAGAAGCTAAGGGGGGTAAGTTGGGGTAAGGTGGGGTTACTAAAGAGTAAAAACATGGAACACACAACATGAATAAGAGTAAAACATGAAATCAGGAGACAGACGGGACCAAAAGAGGATCTATGACAAAAACAGTTCAAGTGCACAAACATCAAAGTACAACTTTGGTGAGAGAAAGGTTTCAAAGCAGCAGCTGGTGTTTGAAGCATTTTACGTGTAAACCAAGTGGACGGATAAACATGCTGGCTAGCAGATTGGCGGTTCAGACAAGTGGGCTTGTTACATTACAGCCATAAGCTCTGATGAAAAGCCAGGAGCCTGTTTGGTTTTTTAAAGCAATTATACCTTCAGGGACTTCTTCTCTAATCTCAACATGAGTCCTCTCAACAATTCCTTCAACAGGTTTTTTCGCTTCTGGTGAAGAAGAAAAGAAAAATAAATGACTCTGACATGTAGGATGATGAGCAAATTCAGTGGCAGGTCTTTAAAGATCTAAAGTTAATGAGGAGGAAATGAAGGGGGTTTACTGCGGATAAACAACCACAGACAGTGGTCAATGACATCTGTAAAAAGACAATACGTAGACGTACAGAGGACAAAAAGATGTTTAAAGACGCAGACAGACAGAGTGATGAGAGTTTTTGTATTAATAAAGGATGTTATCGTATAAAACAGAATAATGTTGATACCTGTGACGGAGGAGTACCGAACAGAAACTGTCTCTTCTTGAACTGTCAGACTCTCAAAAGCTGGACCATTAAAGGATAATCAACAGTTAGAGACATCTGAGGTCAGATATTTCATTTCTGAATCATTTAGGTTTAAGAGGATTATATGAAACAATCATTTTATTTCTGGGATTAATCTCAAACATCTATGATGAAAGTATTGAATATATATTTCAAACATTAATCTCAGAATATTTCATTTAAATTCAGGAAATTGTTTCATTAAAGGTCAGAAACAAAAATTTGAACTTTTATTTCAAACTTTAATTTTAAATTTAGATTTTAATCTCAGATTTCCGCCCTCAATTAATTCAAAATTTAGATTAATTAATTATTTAATCTGAATAATTGAATTTAAGACCTTCAGTCACACAATTCCCTGAATTTAAATTAAAATTCAGACCAGAGATTATTCTCAGAATTCAGAATTTGATTGAAACGTTCTGATTTTCTGATTTCTATCTACTGTAGGATTTTTAAATTCTTATTATGACCTTCAATTTATAACTCTGAGATTAATTTCAAAATTTAACTTGATTGTTTTAATCCTCTTTGATACATTTGTTACAGTTTAGTGACATTTTAAATATATTTATAGCAGTTAAATTATTTACTACTGATTATTATCAAGATATGTTGAGGTGGTATTTGAGTAATTAGGAGGAGTGATTGAATTAATATTTATTGAGTTCAAAGTGATCACACGGTTATTTAGGATGGAAGATAAAGGATGATGATGATGATGATGATGATGATGGTGGTGGTGGTTAAATTTTAGGGTGGATGTGAATTGTTAAATGTTTCACGTTGATGGATAAAATGCAGAAACTCAGTGATTCACGCAAAATGTAGAAATTAACAGTTGCAAGACACCAGTTAGTACTAATTTTTAGATTTTAACATTTCACAAAATGTTTGTACCTTCCACTTCTGTTCTCTCTTCATAGTGATAAAATTCTGATGAATCTTTTGGTAGAAACGTGGTAGAAAAATACATTTATGAATAGCACAGTCCGAGTGAAGTTATAGTTAAGATGATTATTGTTACGTCTGGTAGAAACTGTCTCAGACTCACCTCTCGAGATAACCATGGAAGCTGTTTCTGGCACCTGAACTGATGTGTCAGGAACATCTAAAGATTTAGCCACACATACAATTTCATTTAATATTGAAATCACTAGAAATATTAAAATAAACTTGTTGTGACAGTTAAACGTCTCATTTCTTATAATAGTTATAATAATGTTTTGCTAAAAAAACTCATGTTTTATTTGTTTGTTTGTGAGTTTTTCTTGTATTTTAATGTAACAACACTGAGAGTCTAAAGCCCTAAGAGCAAAACCAAGTGTTGAACAGAAGCATGACTGTGACTTTGAGTAAACTGATTTTTTTTTTCTTTAATTTTGAACCTACAGTCCACCTTGAAATTTTGATGTTTTTTACAGGACTGCAGTAATGAACACTCAACACTTGGTCTGACCTGAAGACATGTTCAGTTTTTATGTCATTAATTTGTTGTGTTATTGCTTTTTTAAAATACTCACCCTGAGGAACCCTTCCTAACCCAATTTCTGTGAAAGGACAAGGTACAAAATGTTATTATAACTGCTGGCTGACATTAACTGGAGCAACTTTAGCTGTCTGATGAAACGTACAGACCTTTGCCTGAAAGGTAAAGCTCAGCTGTGCTTCGAGCTTCTCCCATCGGCTCCAGGCGAGCGATCACTGAGTAAACGCCTGACGGGGTGAAGACATTACAATGATGTTTACGATATTATAAAAATGTTTCGACGATGTTCATTTTTGAAGACACTTAACTAAAAAACCTTTGTAGAATTAAAATCATGGTTCAGTCACACCAGAAAGTGGCAAAAGGGAAATTCATTGTAGCTGGCAAGCTAAAAGCTAACACGCTATAGTTGGGAACATGTTAGCTCCAGTTGTACTGGGGGAATAATTGCTGCTGACATTTTGCTCTCAGAATAGTTTCTATTCAATAAAGAGACACTAAAAAGGGTAAAAAGCTCTTTGAACTAACAAGCTTGCTAAATGTCAATTAGAGAGCTTGTTAGCTTTGTTGCTATCAGGACAATAAGTTGATACAGTCTGTTGAAAAGATATACCAACAATAATTCAAAAGGATTTACGTAATTCCCACCAGAAATGATGTGATTCTGCCTTTATAAATGCTGGTGTGACCGGCCCTTTACTCAGTTAGATATGTCATCATTTAAGGATGCACAATGAAAAAGAAAACTAAGAAATCTACTTTTTCACCTTTTTTTCCTTTATTTTTTGTTATTTTTTGTTACCATGCTGCACATTAGCAAATTAAAAGTTGTTAAATGTCAAAAAGTTTTTTAGGACTACCTGATGTTTGTTGTGTTACTGTTTAGCACAACAACATCCATCTTGCTGGTATGTCTTTAAAACACACCGCACCAGTGTAACATTCAGCTTTGGGCTCTAAATCTACTCTAAAACTGTGATATTCAATCAAATAATTATAATTTATTCTAGTTTTTAGTATTGTGCAGCCCTAAAATTCTTTTCCAGAAGTTTAACCTCTCAAATATAACATAACAAAGCAGATTGAGATGATTTAATTCCATTCTCTATCCATTGTTAAATTTTGGAAATTAATAATATTGATAGTTTTGGAGAAAGAACAACTGATGTCAGTTCAAAATATCTTTCTAGAGGAAAATATGGTTCCTTTTTTTTTTTTTTTTAACAAACCTTCGTCCTCTGCAGTTACGTTGCGGATGGTCATAAAATGCCGTCGGCCTTCGGTCCTGAAGTTATATTTTGGGCTCTCTCTAAGCTCCCATGAGTCTTTGTACCATGTGACGGTGGCATTGTCGAAGGACAACTCGCACTCGAAGGTGGCAGAGGAGCGTTCATTGACCTCGATGCTTCGGATGCGTTTAGTGAACTGAATTTGGTCAGCTAAAACCAGATAATCAGAGTTAACTTAAAGTATCAATATTACTTTCATGTTAGTTTATAACTTTGATTATTTTATTCAAATGATGTTTTTTCTGTATTAAAACTCCTATTTGGAGTTTGTGTAGTTTTGAGTAAAATTAAATTCAAAAGAAACACAGAACAAAAACAGGAAACAGAAATCCACAAACCACAAAATAAAGGTGTGAACCTGCAGGTTCAAAGAGGTCAGTTTGAGTTTGTTAGTTTGAAGTCGTGCTGCTTACCTGGCTTGTAACCAGTGCCTGATAATAAAATGAAGCAGGGGGACATGAGGACACATTAAAGACGTATGGACAGGTGTCCAGCAGACAGGCAGGACGTTTCAACGCTCGGACTCTTACCTGTGACGGTGAGCTTGGCGTTGGAGATGTGAGGGCCACACACCACCCGGTAACTGCCCTGATCTTTGGAATGGCAGTTCTTGATTTTCAGGCAGTGGCGGTCGCCCACGCTGCTGATGTCATACTTGTTGCTGCTGTCCAGTTTCTGGGTACCTTTGTACCAGGTCAGAGTGATCTCCGGGTAGTTGATCTTGATCTGGCACTCGAAGGTGGCGGTCTGGTTCTCAGGCGCCGTCTGATCAGCGATGTCCTCCATCACTGAGACGGGCTGAGGATTCAAAATCAGTTTTTATCTGTTCATTAATGCCAAAGTGTAAATTTCAATCAATGAAAAGTATTATGAAAATACTGTGTCTAAAATTAAACTAAATCTAACGAAAACTAACTTTTGAAAACAATAAGTGTGACAACATATAAAAACTAACCAATAATGTGAAAAATGAACAAGTTAAACAAACTAAGTAATTACTGTTTATTAGTATGTCTTATTCTTAGACTATTTCCCTCTTGGGATCAATAATGTCTCATCTTATTCAACAACCTGTATGCATCTGCAGGACCACACATACTGTATTTCGCTGTTACAGTGATACAACATTTAGTTTCTACTTGGGATGTCCAGATCCACAGAATCAGGATCGGGCCTGAACCAGAATGGTTTTGATGGTTCAGTATCGGCTGTAATCTTTCCCAGAAGAGTGGAGGTTGATTGATGCTCTTTGTAGTAGAATCACATGTTCAGCCCAGCCATCACGTAGGGCGTCCACATACATTTGGACATGTGGTCCTGTTTATCCCATGATACCTGATGATTGATTTCACCTACCGAGAGTCTTTGTTCTTCATTCATGTGTAAACACAACATTTGTGCCGTTCGCTGTTTTGATGTGATGGTGTTTTTGTTTACCTCTGTGCCAACACGACCCTCCAGCTGCTGGATGAATCGGGCCATGTCCTCCTCTTCAACGCGCCCACCATGCTCCACATCCTGCAGCAGGACATACCACTGTTAAAGCAACTACATTTGTACACCATAAACTTGTCCTTGCTCTGTTTAGATGTTTTCAGTTGCTCTAAATGGCCCATAGTAACTTTGCAGGTCCTTTCATTTTAGATTCATTTCCTGGAACTTTTCAGAGTAATTTGCAGGTATTTAACGGTTACCAACAGGATACATTGTTCTACAATACATTGTTTTCAAGGTATTACACAATATGGCTCCTCCCCCACTCTGTACTTACATCACATTAAAAACAAGCCAAACTATTAGAGCAACAACTAGAGGAGATTGTCTTATTCCAAGAAGACAAAGTACTTTGGCCAATCTGCTTTTTCTGTCAGAGCATCGCAAGGTTGGAACAATTTACTGCAATACATAAGAAACTGTGTGAACTACCATTCATTCACCACAATGTTAAGAGCCTGGTTCATTAGAAATCACACTTGTGAACATTAGAACAGTGAGGTGTTTTTTTCCGTGTTGTTCGTTGTCTTATTTGTCATTACTATATTTAATGTAAGAGCAGCCTTGCATGTAATATCTACACTTTACCAGTCCTGACATTATCTTGTGCAATTTGTTGAACGTGTAATGCTGTTTGTTGTATGTGATATAATGCTATTGTTGACTTTATATGTCTTAAGACCTGTGTTTCTTGTCTCTATGCAGTGCAGGCCTGTTTGTATTGGCATATTTTCACCGCTTATATTGTTGATTGTATTTCCATTGCTTTTATTCATAATATTTGTGTTTCCAACTTTTGCCTGCCCAAGGACAACAGATGAAAATTAGCCTTTCTGGCTAACTCTGGCATATTTTCAGAAATGTTATCAATATGCACTGTCCCTGTCAAATAAAGTAAAAAAGGTAAGTACATAGGTGTCAGTTTGCAAAAAGGCTGAACAATCAGACTCTTTAACAATTATGTAACAGACAGAAAATACTTAGTTTTCAGTGTGTAGTTTTGCTAGTTATCAGCATATTAGGTTGTTTCTTAAAAACTCTATAATGAGCACATTTCCAGTATACTACCACATTACATAACCCTTTCAAAGAAATGTCCTCGGAATTAACAGTTACACAGCAACTACTTAGGAAATTATTTTTAAAATTTCATGGAATTTTGTAGGAAAGTAAAGTGTTACTGAAATAGTTGATAGATGCTCAATCATCATAGCACTTTGATGAAACAACTTAATATGCTAATATATCATTTGACACACAAAACTGCACATTGAAAACACATTGAAAATTAGGAATTCCACCCGAACAGCCACAGTTCTGTCATGAAGATCAGTTATGTGTCTGCTGTTTTCTGTTTTCTCTCACCGGTCTGCCAGTTTCCATCTCCTTCTCCCTCTTCAGGAACTCAATGGCCTGGAGGATGGCGCGGTAGTCGTGGATATTGTTCTCTGTCAGGATCCTTTCGTAGTCTTTGGGGTCGTGACCTCTGAGCAGTTCCACAATGTTGATTTCTCCTTCTTTCTTGGGACTCTTCTGCTTTGAGGGAGTCCTGCCACAAATCAAATACACATCAGTGTTGAGCACTCGGAGGTGGTGCAGCGAGTAGATCCTTGATTTAGCAGCAAAATGTAGAATCAAGTGCAGACAGAAATGCTGAGACGTTCAGGAGATTTGAACTCCTACAGACAAACCACAACCTAACAGTCTGCCCTGTGGGTCATTTTCTCACTACAATCTAAAAGACACAGAAAAGAAAACACGCAGGACAATGCAAAAGCTCTTACTTCTTCAGCTTGGTCCTTAAGTCTCCGATTTCTCCCACTTCCTCTAATTTGGTGACCTCCATGTCAGCACTGCACTCGATCTCTCCGTGCTTGTTGGTGGCGACACATCTGTAGCCACCAGAGTCCGACTTGGTCACCTCTTTGATCTCCAGTTTGGCATCCTGGCCCTTGTGCATAATAGTGATACGACCACCAGGGGTGATCTGCCTCCATTTGCCCTTCATCCACTTCACGCTGGGGATCGGGTCTCCTCCGATCTTGGCGATAAAGGTGGCAGTGCCCTCTGCAGAGACATAAGCCAACATGTAGCTCCACATGGACTTTTCTTCTTGTGATCTGACATTTTGAAGTGAACTTCTAAATAAATCCTTCATGTGAGTGTAATCTGCAGCAGCTGGCATCTGTCTTACAATTTTCTAAAGACATTTTCAAAGTTTTTCACTGTTGTTTGGGATAAACAATCAATCAATACTTCTTCCGAATTATTTTGGTCCTGTTAATTTAACTATTTGTGTGAGGATGTTTTCCTCACACAAATAGTTGTGTTGTCTTTCGGATATAAATAAACCTTTCAGTCTTTATGAACAATCCTGTTGTCAGTGGGACTCTTAAGATTTGGGGTCAGTTTTTGCTTGAATTATAAACAGTCTCAAGGCTCCTATTTTGGGTAATACTCTGATTTCTGCCTCCCTAGACCACATTAGGCTGCAATAGGTATAGCTAAGGGTCACAAATATCAGAAATATCTTGTTCTGGTTCATTCTTAATCAATATGCATCAGGCACAGGCTACTACAGTTTAAAGTGCTTCACAGGCTTCATCTGACCAGTAGAAAACTGGAAAAACTGTTTTTAGGAGTAGATGAGACATTAAGATGTCAGCTATTTTCAAGTTGGTTCCTGAAAACTTAAAAATCACTGTCCAATGGTCAGTCATTGGGCAACCCAATCATTGCCCAATGACTGGAAAAAGATGCAGCAGCATCTCAGAGGATGTAATCTAAAACTACGACTCAAGACGCAACCAGAATGTTTTATAAGATCTGACAATTTCTTTCTGCTCCATTTTCTAAAATTGGATAAATCTTCATAAATGTTTATGATGTTAAAATGTACATTTTTTTTCCATCCCAAATCTTTTCTGTCTTTTCTTTTATACTCTGTTGATATTATGTTTTTATTGTATGGGATGGATGTAGGTTCGTGTTTGTTTGTGCAGTAAGTGAACCTGTGAGAATGGTTTGTTTGCCACTTTATATTTTGAAAATTCAATGAAAAAGGCTACCATAATTACAAGAATGAACTTGTAATTATTTTTTTTTTTACTTAACTAGTTTATTATTTTGTTAGTGTAAAAATGAGACAATCCAGGTGAGAACTGGTGCAGTCAATGTGTTCCTTTCATTAGTAGTGTGTATTGCTCTCTGCTTGAGTCTTATTTGATGCTACCACTGGAGAGCACCCAAACTGAGCTTTTTCAGATTCTAAACATAGTGGATTTAATGTGACATGTTTAACCTGTCATGTTATCTACTTTTCAGACAGTTTTCAGTTTCGTTTGGATGCCGAGGACTGCACTGTAGTGTCCTTGAAGTAAAACCTTGGCCCTTCATTCAAATATGTATTTTTTGCTAACTTCTCAATTCAACAACAGTTTTCAAACTTCATCAAATGTGCAGAATTCTGTCCAGAACAGTCAACTTACTCTCTGTGACAGAAACACTTTTGGGTTCCTCAATGAAGAAAAGGTTGTCAAGCCTTTTGACTGGGGCGGCAGCCTCGGCGGGAGCTTTCTTGACTCCTTTGTCTGAAAAGTAATCATGGAGGTGAGAGTCTCAGCAGTAAATGTATTTCATGTACATCGTATCGTAGTAAGAAAAAAGAAGACAAGAATAAAACAGTCAGCAGACGAGCTGTTCAGAAAGATGTAAGAAATGTGACTTTTCATCACACAAAATGTGAACTGTAAATGGCTTCGCTGAAGATAAAATAATCAATGATCTCAATAAATCAGGCTTCCATAGGGTCCATTACCTTTCACAGTGACCTTGGCCTTGCAGAAGTCACTGCCGCTAGCGTTGCTGGCCTTGCAGAGGTAATCCCCTGCATCAGTCTTTGAGGCATGGCTGTTCTCCAGGCAGGCCTTCCCGCCCACAAAGGTGATTCTGGTGTTTCCGCTGGACTTCAGCTCTCTCCTGTCCTTCATCCATTGGATCTTCAGTGGAGGAGATCCACTGACATGGCATTTAAGGCTCAGTTTATCCCCTTCATCTACAGTCACCGGCTCCAGAGGGACATCAAATTTAGGAGGCAGTTCAGTTTCTAAAGGAGAGAAATAAGCAGGACAGCTACAGATATTTGTTTTCGAAAGGGCAGCATGATGGCAGGAACATTAGACCCTCTTCTGCAGAATCTGGCAACAACCTCGAGGTAAACAAGACTAAGATGTTTTTGTGCTTCATCCTAAAAACACCTGTCATTATCTTACCTGAATCTGAGATGAACATATCCATTAAGTAAAAGAAAAGATAAACACAAAGCCCTGCTGGAGCAGACTCAGAGGAAAACATCTGGACCTGAATCCAGAATGTGTACAGTCGTCAGTGTTCGTTTTTGTTCTGCCTCCAGTTAGTTTGAAGAGGCTCTGAATCACCCAGGAAATATTCACGGACCTGAACTGTATTGAAAACTTCCTAGCTAACTTGGGGGGAAAACTCAGTTGCCAAAATGACTGCCTTCTGGGTGAAATGCAACACTTAAAAATAAAGAGACACCACGTCTAAGGGCCTGGTCACAGCAGCCTTTATGCACTGACCTGATGAAAATATATATTTAAAGAAGTTATTTTCTGTGTTCTGACTGGCTGTCTAAAGATGCAGCATTTGTTGGTCATATCAGACTGTTCTGAGCTCCTGATGGCTTAGATACAAATTTTACAGACACACAGATCTATTTAAGATAGAGCAGCTGAGCCAAGGTGAACTAGACAGTATGGATCTGAGACTCCAGTTGGATTGGGTCCTTGGGCTTCTGGGGAACAGATGAGACATAAACATGAACCCCATTTTGATGATGAAACTGTCAAACAATGAACTCATACCTGAGATGGTGAGAGAAACCCGACATGAAGCTTTGCCAGCTTCGTTGGAGGCCTCGCAGGTGTAGACTCCACCGTCAGAGGTGGCAGAGTCTCTGATGCTCAGCATGGCCAAGTTGTTCTTGAAGCTGACATCGTATTTGTCAGAGCCATGGATTTCATTGTTGTCCTTGTACCATGTGACGTGCAGTGGCTGGGAGCCAGAAACCCGACCCTCTATCTTCACCAACTTACCCACTGAATCCATCATGGTCTCAGAGGGCTTCTTGGTGAACTTTGGAGGGACTGTGTGCTCTGTTAGTGAGGGAAAAGGTGAAGACAATCAGGCCATGTTGTGATGGTTTGAAATTCAAATCTGAGTATCATTCACCAGGCCACCGGGCCTTTGCCACAGTATTAGGGTAAACAGAGAGGCACAGCAAGTAAGACGACATAAAAACAACCTGCAACACAGACGTAAACAAATATAGAATATTCACCTTATGAACAAAATACTACCTGCCTTTGAGTCTCCTTTTCAAGTAAACAATCATGCCTGACACAACCATAATAACAGAAAAACATGCTCTCAGGGACCGCTGAGCCATTATAAAATCCTTTTCTTTCCAAACCTATCAATCAGGACCAGCCAACCCTAAACACATCAACAACATAATCCAGGACCTTTTAGATGTTACGAAATCCCTTCTTGTTACCAACAAGCACAGGAAACAATAACTACACTGGAAGTTAGCATTAGTAGCTACAACCACATGTGAGGAATGAGGAGAGTTGGAAGGAAATGTGATGGTTAATGCGTTACCTATTTTAACATGAGCATGACAGGTGTCAGTTCCTTCGGCATTGGAAATTTCGCAAGTGTATTTTCCTGCTGCTGCGGCTCTGTCGCTGTTGAGGACCTCAAGAACGCAGGAGGAGTCTGTGGTTTTGACATTGTACTGGTAAGAAGCCCAGATCAGCTTGTCGTCCTTCTTCCATGTTACGTAGACCCTCTGGCTGCCAGTGTAGGTGCACTCGAGCCTTAAAGGTTTGCCCAGTTCATGGGAGACGTCCTCCAGTTTCTTGACAAATCGCACGGGTTCTGAGAGAAGCAGTGTTGAAATCAGTCACAGAAACAACTGATCTTTACATGTGGAGGACGAAGGACTATGTGATTGCGCAGTATCCGGAGGAATCCATGGGTGTCTCCATGCGTAGAAAGAGAGGCTATGTGAGTGGAGGAAGCTTTACCTCTATGTGAAAGTAAGGAATGTTACAGGTGAAAAAGAAAAGCTATGTGAGTGGCATTAGTAGTTACCTGTTGGAATGATTCACCTCATGCATGAAATGAATGATGAGAGAACTACAAGCGCTGCATTGCTGGTTAGTGTTACCTAGTCTGACATAAGCATGGCAGATATCGGAGCCTTCGGTGTTGGAAATTTCGCAAGTGTATCTTCCATGCGCCTCTTCTCTGTCACTGTTGAGGACTTCCAGCACACAGCTGCAATCTGTGGTCTTGACATTGTACTGATATGAGGCCCAGATCGGCCTCCCATCTTTCCTCCAGTTCACGTTCACTCTTTGGCTACCAGTGTACGCAACTCGAAGTGTCAGCGGTTCACCGATTCTGAACGTGGTGTTTTCCAGCTTCCTGACGAAGCGCACCGGTTCTGTGAGGAAGCAGTGATGGTTGTTAGATGCAAAGGTGATGGTGAGCAAGCAGCAGTTATAATTACAATTCAAACTTGAATCCGTAATTATAATTCAAAGATGAAATTCAATTATCTTTGATTGAATTATGTGCAGTATGCAAGTCCCACCCTACTTCCAGGCCAGCTTGTGCTCCACTAGCCTCCGTTGCACAATGTATTTACTCAAAGAAGCTTTTTTCCATTTGTCTTTCTGAGCACATGACTACAATCAAAGCTTTGCTCCAGATTTAGTTATTAGCCGTTTTCCATCTGAAGCTCCTGCCCAGGTAGCGGGAACACAGGCTGGAGAAGTTGTACATGACCTGTACCTTTGGTCACCAGATCCCCCGGTACCCTATTATGTTAAGTGCAATTAATACTTTCCACATCCGCATTGCCGTAAGGGTCTGCATGATGTACATTTTATTTTCTATCCTCCAGTGTGTGGATTGTCTACATGCAGGCTAAGGTACACATGGGCTGTGCAAACCAAATGTGTAGACACATCTGCCTACTACTCAATAGTTTTATTTAACTCAGAGGTTTTGAATATGAACCAAAAAATCTCTTTTTCATAGACCGATGGAAAAAACCCTTTTTGACAACCATGTAGTGCAAGCAAGTGGGACAGAAGCTAGTCTGGGAGTAGGATGACACTTTTGCTCAATTGTAGCTATATATTAGAAAATAATAGAGCGTTAATGAATGCGATGTAAGAATGCTGTGGTGAGTCATGGAGGTTATACCTTTCTTAGCAGTTTTACAAAAGACGTGAGCGTCACAGATGGCAGAACCTTCTGCATTAGAAACTTGACAAGAATAGATGCCAGCTGCTTCTTCTCTGTCACTATTGAGGACTTCCAAAACGCATGAGGAATCGGTGGTTTTGACGTTGTATTTGTATGAAGCCCAGATTGGCTTGCCGTCCTTCATCCAGCTCACATACACTCGCTGACTGCCGGTGTACGTGCACGCTAGACTCAGTGGATTGCCCAGATGGAATGATGTGTCTTCTAGCTTTTTCACAAAGCGCACGGGTTCTGAGAGAAGCAACAGCGGTGTTAGTCATGTCAAGTCGCTTGAACTGCTAGCAAATCAGTAAATGCGTATGTTAGGGGGAAATTACCTAGTCTGACATGAGAGTGGCAGATAGCAGAGCTACTAGCATTGGATATTTCACATGAATATTTCCCAGCAGCTTCTTCTTTGTCACTGTTGAGAATCTCCAAGACACAGGAGTTGTCTGTGGTCTTGACGTTGTACTTATACGAAGCCCATATTGGTTTGCCATCTTTTGTCCAGCTCACGTACACATACTGGCTGCCTGTGTACGTGACCTGAAGCCTCAGAGGCTGGCCGACCCTAAAGGTTGTGTCTTCCAGCTTTTTTACAAACCGCACAGGTTCTAGGAGAAGCAAGGACGTGATTTGTTAGTTAAGATGAGTGAGATTATGGGAAATAAAGTTAGCAAGTAAAACTATTATAGGCTCATTATTTCCAGATGTTAATGATTCTCAGCAAAAAATACCAATTTAAACCTTTTTATTTTTATGTTCCTGTGCATCAAAAAGTTAATGTGCACTGCAGTTCAAAGTGAACTCTGGTGGTGAGGTCAAACCAGAATGTGCTTTCATTTACTAAGAGAAAAACAGAAAGAAAGCAAGAGATTTGAAAGAAAGGTTAAACTAAAGAAGTATGTGCTGCTAATGGTATTTTTATTATCTGATGTTAACCCTTTCAAGTTTTTAAGTATCATAGTCAATATAAAAATGTATTTCTGTTATCTTTATAGAATAGACTATACAGTAGTGCATAGAGTATATGCAACAGTGTAGAATTTAGAGAGACGAGACTAATGTCAAATAACAGCTAATTTGCAGGGCTTGTCTTGAGATGTCTCCAAATACAAAGAAACCAAAAAACTAGTTGTAAAACATAAAAAACGAAAATAATGAGCCTTGAGCATGAACATTCATGTTTAATGTTTTACCTAGTTGGACCTGTGCACAGCAGATAGCAGAGTTTTCAGAGTTAGAAATTTCGCAGGAGTATCTCCCTGCTGCTTCTAACCGATCACTGTTGAGGATCTCCAAGACACACGCATTATCTGTGGTCTTTACGTTGTATTTGTAGGAGGCCCAGATTGGTTTGCCGTCCTTTCGCCAGCTCACATAGACCCTGGGACTGGCACTGTAAGCGCAGTACAGTGACAGGGGCTGTCCGAGTCTGAAAGTGGTGTCTTCCAGCTCTTTTACAAAGCGCACAGGTTCTACAGGAAGCAATGGTGATGTTAGTTGCATTATTTTTATGTTACAGCAAGCAAATGCATGATGATGTGAAAGGACTGTTCTGCTTGGGATTTGCTATTGAATTATAGAATTTGTTGAATTTAGCTGAACAAATTAACTGAAATAAAGTAGCCGAACATAATGATGGTGAGAAGATGAGGTGCATTTGATAGTGGGTTTACCTATCTTAACCACAGCATGGCAGATATCAGTGCCCTCTGAATTGGAAATCTCACATGAGTATTTCCCAACAGCTTCCCGCCTGTCACTGTTGAGAACTTCCAGGGTGCTGGAGAAGTTGGTAGTTGTGACGTTGTATTTGTACGACGCCCAGATGGGTTTGCCATCCTTCATCCAGCTGACATAAATCCTCTGACTGCCAGTGAATGTGCACTCCAGCGTCAAAGGGTGGCCGATTTTATAGAAGGTGTTTCTCAATTTTCGCACAAAGCCAACAGGTTCTAAGAGATCAATTAGCAATGGTGGTGTTAGATAATGTAAGCTGTGGTATTCAGCCTTTCAAACAAGATGGTTATATGCTATGGTATGGAAGTGCATATTTTAATCAATGCAATGAATTAATGCAATGAGCTGCTAAAGTGGTTTACCTAGTCTGACATTAGCATGGCAGATATCGGTTCCTTCAGCGTTAGAAATTTCACATGTGTATCTTCCAACAGCCTCTTCTCGGTCACTGTTGAGGACCTCCAAGATGCAGGTATCATCAGTGGTCTTGACATTGTACTTGTATGATGCCCAGATTAGTTTGCCGTCCTTCTTCCAGGTCACATACACTCTCTGGCTACCAGTGTACATGCACTTGAGGGTCAAAGGTTCACGGAGTCTGAAATATGTGTCTTCCAGCTTCTTCATGAAGCGTGCTGGCTCTGAGAGTAGTAATATTTGGGTTAGTTGCATGTTGGTGAAATTATGTTATGCTAGCAGGCAAGTAATGGAGATCATGCAGTAATCTGATCTAACTGAGATCATTCTGTAGTGCTAGATGGCTACAACAACCTACTGTGGCTACTAATCAACAACAGAAGGCCTCTGTTGTTTACACAGTTAGTTGATGAATGAAAAGCATTTGGTGTGTTTAAGATTTTAGACTTTGTGACTTTACCTAGGCTGACACGAGCTTGGCAGACGTCAGTTCCAGCTCCGTTGGAAATTTCACAAGAGTATGTTCCAGCTGCCTCAGGCCTGTCACTGTTGAGGACCTCCAGAGTGCAGGTTGAATCAGTAGTTTTAACATTATACTGATAAGAGGCCCAAATCAGCTTGCCGTCCTTTTTCCACGTGACGTAGACCCTCTGGCTTCCGGTGTATACACAGACTAGTTTCAGCGGTTGACCGACTATGAAAGCAGTGTCCTCCAGCTTCTTGATAAAGCGCACAGGTTCTGAGAGAAGCAATGCTGATGTTAGAAATGTGCCCATTGTTATGTAGCCATGCATTTGTATGCCTCTATGTTAAAGCCAATTTTACTATTATTGCTGAAATGTTACTTTATTAAAAAAAATGAGAGAGCTACTACAAAAGAGCTAAATTAGTATTTTGCCAAGAGTTGCATATTTTGCAGAAGGACCTCTGAGGGAGAAGATCCAATAATGTTACATTTATAACACGTCTACAGACTGTTGGAAACTGCTTTGGGAAAGATAAAGGCCTTCCACTGTCAATGAACAAATCAGTTGAACAAAATGTATCTTTATAACCCGATGCAAAATTCATTAACATAGCGAAAATAAGTATGGAAATCGAGCATCACCTTTCACCGTCACATTACAGTTGGCGGAGGCTGAACCGACCCGGTTTTCTGCCTTGCAGATGTATTCGCCGTGATCGAACTTGGTCGTTTTGATCAATTTCAAAGTGGCGACACCATTTGCAAAGTCCATTGAGCAAGTATTGGACTTGCGCAGCTTTCCATCAGCTTTAAACCAAGTTACGGTGATGTCAGGAGTTCCCGTAATATGGCATTGCAGGGTAACCGCATCGCCCATAGTTACCTCCACTGGCTCCATCTTTTCAACAAAGTATGGTCGTTCTAAAGTGAAAGATGATGATGAGGATTTAGTGTAACTACAGACGTTGACTTGTGGATGTGCAAATGGGAGAAGGAATTGATGGTAATGAATTATTACAAATGAAACTACATAACTAAGCACAATAAATTGCACATTTTAATACCTAGAATTGACACTTGCGCGTTGCAAATGTCATTTCCGACTCCGTTGTCAACTTCACAAGAGTATCTACCGGCTGCTTCCATCCTGTCAGAGTTAAGAACCTCCAGAATGCAAGAAGTGTCTGTGGTGGTCACATTGTACTGATATGAAGCCCAGATGAGTTTACCGTCCTTCTTCCAGGTCACATTTATCCTGGGAGTTCCAGCGAATGTGACCTCAAGCCTCAGAGGCTTGCCCTTTTCAGAAGAAATGTCCTTCAGCTTCTTCACAAAGTGGACTGGTTCTGAGAGAGGTAATTCCATGATCAGTTACATGACACTCGCTTTTGGAAGTGCACAGATGGTTAAAAAAGATAAGTGATCATGCTAACAAACCTTTAACAAACAGGTAAACTGGGCAGTTTTCCTTCCCTGCTTCATTAATGATCTGGCAGGTGTACTCTCCAGCATGGGATTTTTCTACTCTGTGAAGCACCAAAGTGGTGACATCATCCTTCAGGGTGATCTCGCAGCCTCTTCCATGCTGCATTTCCTTGGCTCCCCTGAACCATTTGACTTTCAGGGGGGCACTGCCTTTCACTTTAGCCGAGAAAGACACGTTTTTGCCGGGCAACGTTTCCCTCATCTCAGGTGTTTCCACAAAAGATGGAGGTTCTGGTTTCAAATAAAAAAGATGGGTTGTCAGATAATCTAACTTTCTGAAATTGGCCTGATCCTGTGCTAAAGAAAACTCTTCTTTTCTGTTTGTGACTTTATTCGCACATCTACTGACCTGTCACATTCATTGAAGCACTCGTCTCACTGGCTCCTGCAGCATTTACAGCTTTGCATGTGTATTTGCCGGAATCTGACATCTTGATTGTTGGAAGTCTCAGTTTGCAGTTATTATCAGAGCAGCTAATATCATAGTTTGGGCCCTTCTTGATCTCCTGTCCATTGTGGAACCAGGAAATTGTTAAAGGAGCAGAGCCAGAGACCCTACACTCCATCTCACCTGGTTTTGCCACAACAAGGTGAGTGTTTCTCAGCTTCCTTACGAAACTCGGTGGAATCAACTTATCTATTGTCAAAAAAACAACAAGTTATAAAGTATTTCTGAGCTAAATGATAATTAAAGGGATAAAAGATAATAAGAAAGCTTGCATGTACGCATTGACCACCAACCTGAGACAGAGAGCTTGGTTTTACAAGAGGCTGCCCCTACATGGTTTGTAACCTCTAGCTTGTATTCTCCTGCGTCTGATTTATCAGCGGACCGAATCTTCAGGGTGGCAACCTTCTTTGAGAAGGACATCTGATACTTGGCGCCAGCAGAGAGATCTTTGTTATCCTTGAACCACTTAGTTTTTAGCTCTGGTGAGCCAGATACTGTGACTTCAAGAGTTGCAGTCTCTCCTGACTTCACGTTCAAAGTCTCGGGGCTATCCACAATGGCCGCGGGTTCTAGAAATTTGGGAAGAAGATATTAAGCTGAACGAATCCTTACACTGTCACTAGCTGTAATGTAATAAAGTCTGGAGTTGTACAAACCTAGAACCGTCACTTGGGAGACACACTCCACAACTCCAGAGTCATTCCTCAGCTGGCAGGTGTATGTACCAGCTGTGGTCGAGTCAGCCTTGGGCACTACAAGGGTGACCACACTGTTCTCAAATGTGATCTTTCTATTGTCACCGTCTCTGAGAATGTGATCTTTGTCCTGAACCCAGGACACAGTCAAAGGCTCAGAGCCTTTCACTGTGGCTGTCAATGTCAGCTGTTGACCGACTCTCACAGACTGGTCGACCAGTTTCTTGACAAACACCGGTTGCTCTGAATAGTGATGGAAAGATTAGAGGTTAGGGGAGGTAATCACAATAGGGCTAATCTTTGATGAAATGACCACTGATTCTGTGACTAACCTTTTAGGCTAATGGTAGTGCGGCAGGATTCACTTCCTACATTGTTTGAAACCCTGCACTCATAAAGACCAGCATCGTCATGCTCCAGTTTCATTATGTGAAGTGAGGCAGAACTGCCCTCACTGACCATCTTATATTTCCTGCTCTCCTTAAGTGGCCTTTTGTCTTTGTACCAGTTAATCTGGAAAGGTGGAGAGCCATACAGCTCACAGTGCAGGCTGGCATCTTTCCCATAAATGGCCTCCACTGGGTTTGGAGTTTTAATAAAGGATGGGGACTCTGGAAAATATATCAAGATAAATCAACAGAAGTAACAGTCTCAGACAAGCAAGTCTTCACTGCAAGCAGTTCAGTTGGATAGTTCCAAGGGATGGAAATTCTTGTTGAAGGTCATGCTCATGTTCAGTCCATGCCAGAGGAATCCATCCAGATGTTGTCAGAAAAAACTAAGAGCATTAGTGAGAGAATGGAAACACTTGCTTACATTCATGCTCTGATAGGGGGTAGGTCATATCATATCGAGACCAGAGGGATTAACATGGAAAAGGGAAGTCAGGGGTACACTGGAAGTCATTCCATCAAAAATAGGGAAAACCATTTCTCTAAAAAAGAGGTACCACTCGGACTCATGCTATTCGATACTGATGTTTCAGACTGAAACAGACAGCACTGCTGTTGGATTCCATGCTGAAGTTTTTAGATAAAAAGGTCAAACTCAAGACATAATGTCGAAACGGGGATTTTACATTCCTTCTTTTTCATGCTACTGGAGTTCAGAGGGGAATAAAATCCACAAAACAACAACTCGTAGCCAAGATATATGTTCGATAGCTGACCTTGAACCGTGAGAATGGTGCTGCAGCTTATACTGCCAGCATCATTATGAGCCTCACAGGTGTAGACTCCGTTATCCTCAAACCTTGTGCTGCGCAGCTGCAGGTATGCAGTCGAGTCAACAAACATTGTTTTATAGTTTCCTCCATCGGTTATCTTTTGGTCATTTTTGTACCAGCAAATATTCAGTGAATGTGAGCTGGTGGCCTTGCATTCAAGACGGTGTCCTTCACACTGCTTCACAAAGGTATTTGGAGGCAGTTTCAGGACAAACTGAGGAGGTTCTGCAAAGTCAAAAAAAGATCAAGTTACTATCATCGGCATAAAGTAACACCTGAGCATGAATTTCACAAATGGAGTATGCGGACAGGTGACTTTTGAAGACAACGTAGATATATCTGAAAAGAAAGGAGATGGTAAGGTGGAAAAAAATGAAAATGAAGAAAGAGGAGCTGTGAAAATGGAGAAAAAAGATGGAATTAATTGAGTGGTGATGATGGTGGTAGTGGACAAAAAAAGAACAGTCCAACCTTTCACCAACAGCTCCGCTGTACTTTTCACTGCGCCTGCTTCATTGCTAACTTGGCAAGAATAAATCCCACTTTGCAGAGTCCCGACTGAGTGAAGCTCTACAGAGGAGGAATATTCCTCAAGTCTAATCATACACAATGGCCCAGTGATTAGTTCGATGTCATCCTTGAACCATTTCACTGTAAATGGAGGTGTTCCTTCAAAGACACTTCTGAAGAGTACAGTAGACTTTGGAACAACAGCCTGAGACTCAGGTTCAGCTACAAATGTTGGTGGCACTAAAACCCACACAGAAAAAAATATTACAATACATAAATAATAAGTTGAAGCTGAAGCAACACAATGTTGTTTGAATGCTAACCTTTAGCTGTAAGAACTCCACAGCATACACTGCTGCCTGCTTTGTTGGTAACTTTACAGGAATACTCTCCGGTATCAGTACTCTCAATCAGTTGTAACTCAAGCGAGACAGTGTTGTCAATGTGCAGGAATTTATATTTGGAGCTTTTGGTGAGCTTTTGTTTCCCTTTGCTCCATTCAACTGATATTGGAAGAGAACCAGCCACTTTGCACTCCATTGTAACCACTGAACCCATAATTGCTTGTATGTTCGTTAATTTCCTCATGAATGTTGGAGGAATGACCTCTTCTGTTTAAAACATTATCAAAAGATCATTAGAGACAGAGATAAATAAATGCAATTCCACAACTTACAAATGTGCCAAAATATGTTCTAAGAAGAGTTGTAGAGTATCTTACGAACCTAAAACAACCAGCATGACTTTACAACTACAGGTTCCAACAGAGTTTGTGGCTTTGAACAGGTACTCTCCGCTGTCTTCCAGCTGAGAGGACTGAATGTTCAGACTACTGAGGTTGTTCTCGTAGCAGACATGATATTTTCTACTTGACTGGAGCTCTCTGCCATCTTTGCTCCATCTTATAATGATCTCGGGAGTTCCAGCTACTCTGCACTCAAGACTAACTGGATCTCCATGAGTCACTTTGACTACCTCTGGCTTCTCTTGGATCATAGGTGGTTCTACAACGGCAAAAAAAAAAGGTGAGTGGACTTGTTGTCACCATTATAGCAAGCTATAAAGTTAAGCAGAAGAATCGTGCATGAAGCAGATACCTTGCACTATGAGGGTGGCAAAGCATTTGTCTTGCCCAGCTTCATTTACCACCTGGCAGGTGTATTTCCCACTGTGACTTGCCTCACAGGCAGGAATCCTGAGAGTTGCCACTGTGTTCTCAAATGTTCTCTCAATCTTTGGATCCTCTGAGATCCAGTTCTCATCTTTTTGCCATTGTACAGAAAGAGGGGGAGAACCTTCCACTCTGCAGGAAAAGACTGCAACATCTCCCCAAATAGTGGACACATTTTCTATCTTCTTAATAAATGTCGGAGGGACTAATACAAAGAAAAGACATCATAGTAAAACCAGACAGTGTCCAGGGGTGTATGCCTAATGAATATCAGTGTAATGTACAAGCATCAGGAAAACCAACCTTTCATTGATAAGGCTGCTGAGCCAGAGCAGCTTCCAACCTCATTGGCAACCACACACTGATAAATACCGACATCCTGCACTTCACAGTCCTGGATTTTCAAGCTGACATTTTCACTATCAACGATAAAATACTTTTGGCTGGATTTGATTGGCTTTTTATCTTTGAACCATGTGACCTTAAATGGAGCACTTCCTGCCACTTTGCAAGCAAACACTGCTGCAGAACCTTTAACAATTTCATGAGACGTCAGTTCGTCAACAAACGAAGGAGGCTCTGAAATAACAAAGCAAGTCATATCAATCAATCAATTAAAATAACCTTGATTTGTGTTAGTGATGTAATATCTCATCTGATATACTGACAAAATGTAAACTTGTAAAGAAAAACCAACCTTTAACTTCCAGCTCAACAGTGCAACTCTCTGTGCCTGCTTCGTTGCTGGCTTCACAGAAGTATTTCCCGCTGTCATTTTCACAAACTTGACATATATCTAAGGTGGCGACAGAATTGAAAAACAACATCTTGTGTTTGACACTTTGGTGAATCTCAGATCCATCTCTGAACCAACGCACAGAGATCTCTGGAGTACCAGCAACCTTGCACTTGAACACATGACTGTCTCCTACTTTCACTAACGACACTCCTTCAGGTTTCTCAATAAAAAAGGGTGGCTCTGAAAAAAAATGCACACAGAAGTTACTAAAGTATAGTGATGACTACAAGGTGAGTAAAACTGATAAAGGTGAGGTACCAATATTAACCTTTTACAAAGAGTGTTGCCTGGCATGAAGTGGAGCCGACATCATTCTGTATTTCACAGATGTAAACTCCAGAATCGAAGACTTTGGCAAAGAAGAGCTCCAGTGAGCTTGAGGTGTTGTCTTTGATCACAGAGCAGTCGGCACCAGATAAAATCTCTTTCTTGTTTTTAAACCATTGGATGGTCAGCGGTGGCGTGCCAGAGACACGAACGTTAAACTTAACCTTTGAGCCAGGCAAAATATTCATGGATTCAGGCTTTTCAAGAATGCATGGTGGTTCTGTTGGTGGACAAAATCCAACATTTCTATCATATCATAGTCACAACATTTACAATGTGATTATGCATTAAACTGCAACAGTTCTAACCTTTAACAAACAAGATCCCAGAGCACTGGACAGATCCTGCTTTGTTTTTAGCCATGCAGGTATAGTTGCCGCTGTCTTTACTGTCAAGACGAGTGATTTCCAGGAAAGCAACATTTTCAAACAATGAGCATTTATATTTCTCATCAGTCTGGATCTCTTTGTCATCTTTGTACCACTGTATCACCATTGGCAGGGATCCCGACACATGACACTCAAGATCAGCAAAAGATCCTTTGACACCTTCTGTCTCCTTCAGTTCTCTTGTGAAACTTGGTTTAATTATCTGATCTATTAGTGCAGAAACAGCATTAAGTTGGTTGTAGCAGTAAAACTGAAAAGAAGATCTCATGAAAGATAAAAACGTTCCGGTTAAACTGACCTAACACAGTAACTGCTGTCTCACAAGAACTGCACCCAGATTCGTTTGAAACCTCAAAGGTGTATTCACCACTATCTCTTTTCTCCGTTTTAATAATCCTGAGCACAGAGCTGGTGTCTGTGCTCTGTACTTTGTATCTCTGGCCTGAGGTCAGCTCCTCTCCTGCCTTCATCCATCTGGATTTGAGCGGCTTGGTGCCTGTGAATCTGCATTCCAGCCTGGCCGGGTCGCCCTGGGTGACACTGATGGACTTTGCATGTTCTAAAATACTTGCTGGCTCTGGGATAAGGAAATGATCAAAACCTGGATTAGCTGCTAACACTTAGTGTTAATGTGACAGATGAAGCATCAAGCTTGACACAAAAGCAACAGCTGTTAAGACAAAGAAGAGCCACAAACATCCTACAAACCTGTCACTATGAGCACAGCAGCACATCTCTGAGTCCCAGCTTTATTCTGTGCCTGACAGAAATATTTCCCACTGTGTGATAACTGAGCATTTTTCAAATTCAACACAGCACATTTTGTTTCAAAGGACATCTTAATGTGCTCATTTTCAGTGAGCTCATGATCATCCTTGATCCAGGAGAAAGTCATGGGAAGTGATCCAGACAACACACACTTCATAGAGACCTCAGAGCCCACCATGCAGGACATATTCTCTAGTCTCTGAACAAATATTGGTGGTTCTAATGAGAGAAGACCACAGATCAGACCGCAGGCTGAAGGATTTACACACACACACACACACACACACATCCACATTGCAAATCTATATCTCCCTAATCTGATCTTCTATTGCTGTCTAAATAAGAAACCATGTGCAGCAACCCCAACTGCAAATTACAATAATATGCAACTGTTAAGTTCTAGGAAAATGTTTTGGAGAAAATGTCATGGTGCCCATATTACAAGAATGTAAATATCTGTGCATTGTTCACTGCCAGAATTTCTCAGAAAATTCCAGAAACATAATTGCTAACATTTGCATTCAATGTAACATGCAGGGAAATAACCTTGGATGACAAAATATGACACTGTCCTTTGACCAACCTTTCAGTGAAATCTGGCAAGAACAAGATGTTTCCCCGACATCATTTGCAACGGTGCACTGGTATGCCCCATCATCTCCGCTCTCACAGTTTGAGATGTGAAGAGTGACTGTGTCATTCTCGACACAGATCAAATGCCTTTTGTCGTTTCTGATCAGCTTGTCATTGTGGAAGCAACTTATTTCAAATGGACCAGAGCCTGAAACAGTTCCTTCTAAGATAATGTTGGATCCCTTTACGAGCTCAGCTGATTCAAAAGGCCTCAGAAACATTGGAGGCTCTATAAGAGAGAGATAATAGGTGTTATATTTAAAGACAATAGAGGACTGCTGGGCTCATGAGGCCAGTCTGGTCCACACAGTCCAGTAAGATGTTCAGAGTCTACACTTCAGAAAAACTTAACTCTCATTGGTTATTTCCAATGTCACTACTTTGGGAAGCAAAATCTAGAGCAGCAACAGAAACATGGGCATTCTTGGGGCCATAATTGATTGAGATATGCTTGCTGAACGAAGAAGAAAAAAGTAGCAATGTATGTATCACTCTATGGCTTATTTTTTAAGCAACTTCATGCAATTTTTTTTTTTTTTTGACTGTGTCAAACCATAACAAATGTAACACCAAAAGCATTAGTTAGTGATGGATGGTTTCTTTTTTAAAAATCTATATCTAGGACCTCTCTATGTTTTGTCCTTATTTGAAATGCCCACTTCTGTCTCTATATTTGCTAAATTTGAGACATTGAGACAGCCCTCTAAACGCACCAATAGGAGCCACACCCTGCATGGCAACTTAAAACATGTGAAAGAACTGTGTGGACCAGACTTTATGCCAACAGTCAGTTTGTCTAACAGAGACGAGATGAACTATCAAGACTGAACCAACCTTTCACTGTAACTGAGCTGCTGCACTGGTCTCTGCCGGCCTCGCTGGACGCCACACAGACATAATCTCCACTGTCCTCTACAGAACAGTTCTCTACCTCCAGAGTCGCTATTGAACTGTCGAAAGACATTGTGTGTCTGTGGTCTGAACTTATTTCTTCTCCATTTTTAAACCATGTGATGCTAATAACGGGGGTGCCGTGCACTTTGCAGGACAACTTCAGAGGCTGTCCAGATTTCAGCAGCTGTGAAGGCTCGAGCTTCATTGTAAATGTTGGGGATTCTGTAAATTAACAGTGACAATCACAGTAAAGACAAGAGTTTAAGTAAAGAAAAAACAGTTTGTTTTTTTCTTCACCTTTTTAAAAGAAAGAATGAAACAGCACCTTTTACAAAGAGGACGGCAGTGCAATCCACCTTCCCAGCATCATTGGACACTTGGCATGTGTATTTAGCTGAGTCACTGGGTTTCACAGAGTGAAGCTCCAAGGAGCTTGAAGAGGCATCTTTCTTTATGAAACATTTTCCCCCAGTGAACATTTCTTTCTCTTCTTTGAACCATTTAACAACCAGAGGAGCCGATCCTGTAAAGGCTGATTTTAAGACAACATTTGATCCTGGTGGAGTGTCGTGTGATTCAGGTTTCACTGTGAAGACTGGAGGCTCTGGAGTTATTTGGGAAGAAAAACAGCAAATATATACAAAGCCTATCAATAACATCTAATCATTAGTAATGTCTGCCGATTTCCTGTTTAATCTGGCAAAGAAATTCAACTCTCCCAACCTTTGACGGACAAAGTACCACAGGTCTCTTTTTCCCCGGCATTATTAGAAGCCCGGCATGTATAAACTCCACCATCACTTTGCTCCAGGCCGGTTATCATCACAGAGGCTTTGCTCTCACTGAATTCGAGCTTATATTTGCCATCACTGTGGAGTTCTTTATCATCTTTGTACCAAGAAACAACCATTGGCTGAGATCCAGCAACTCTGCATTCCAAGGTAACATTACTACCAATATTTCCGTTCACTTTCTTTAGAGTTTTGCTGAAAGATGGTGGAACTGCACGATCTGTGTAGGGAAATATATCAGACATGTAACTCATCATGGCCCGAATCTGTAAGTCGGCATAATGATGTATTTTTGGTTACAACTAACCGATAACAGTGACTGAGCAGGTGCACTGGTCTTTTCCGACTTTATTGGACACCTCCATCTTGTACTCTGAGGTGTCTCCTTTATCTGCTGCCAGAATCTTTAAGATAGCAGTGTTGTCCTTCACTGTCATTTTATATTTTCGGCCACTGCTGATCTCCTTGCTGTCTTGAAACCATTTCACTTTGAGGTCTGGGCTTCCAGAAATCGTGCACTCCAATGTGGCAGAATCCCCTGCTGTCACACTGATGGACGCTGCTTTCTCTAAGATCCTAGCAGGTTCTAAGATACAACATGAATTTTAGACTTTAAAAACATCTACATTTGAACATTAAAAATATTTCTTAGAAGTAGGAATGTCCTCTAACCTTGAATTGTTAAGACAGCCTCGCATTTCTGCTGTCCTGCCTCATTTTCTGCCAGGCAAGTATATTTGCCACTATGCTTTATCTCAACAGATGAGAAGGAAATACTTGCAATGTTGTTCTCAAATGTTATTTTGACATTTGGATCATCATCTCTTAGCAATTCAGAGTCTTTCATCCATTTGACAGTGATTGGAGCTGAGCCTTTTATCATTCCCTGTATTTTCACTGTGCTTCCCATCACGGCGGTAGCACTCTCAATCCTCTTTGAGAACATAGGTGGTTCTGCAATAACAGTATCAGCAATAATAAGTGAAGATGACAGTAGTCATAACAAAATGATTC
The DNA here is from genome assembly GCF_910596095.1 of Thunnus maccoyii. Classification (NCBI taxonomy): domain Eukaryota; kingdom Metazoa; phylum Chordata; class Actinopteri; order Scombriformes; family Scombridae; genus Thunnus; species Thunnus maccoyii. Next base: position 360,326 of record NC_056543.1, read on the forward strand.
TTAATTATCATGTTTATAAATCACTAACCTTTCTGTTTAGCTACAGACTTTGAGGTTACTGACCCAACCTCATTTGATACCACACATTCGTATTCACCAACATCAGCACTCTCAAAAGACTGGATCTCCAGAGAGGTCAGTGATCCCTGCGACACAACTCGGTATTTCTTATCTGTGGACAGGCGTTTCTTATTCTTTTTCCAGGCTACCTTGAATGGGGCAGACCCTGCAATCTCATATTCCAATACAGCTACAGATCCTCTCAATGCCTCTAAGGAGGGTAACTCCTTTCTGAAAGATGGTGGTTCTAAAGGGGAACATACAGTTCAGTTAGACAAGTTCCTATTCTGACTGTAAATGTCTAAATTTGATTCTGTAGTCAAACTGCCCACCTTTTACTGTTACTTTAGTACTGCAGCTTTCACACCCAGACTCATTCAGAACCTCACAAGTGTAGTTTCCACTGTCACTCAATGTGACGTCCTGTATCTCAAGAGTGGCAAGACCATCCTTCAGACTGATACCATATCTGCCACCAGCAGACAGATCGCGGTTATTAAAGAACCAGGTGGTATGAAGTTCAGGAGATCCTTTGATGGTGCATTGCAGGCGTACAGTGCTGCCTTGCTTCCAAACTGTGGTGGCTTCCAGCCTCTTTACAAAGACTGGCGGCTCTGGAAGGGTGTGCGGTTAAAAAGATCCAAGTCGAAGTCAAAGAAGTCATTTAGAATAACAACCCAGCATTATAAAGGAAGAGGTTTAAGAAAAGGTCAGCTGAAGCTGCACACATATCATCTAAACTGGACTCCATTCAATAAAATTATGTTAATGTTCAGTACTGCAGATTTGCAACAGTATTAAATGCCGCAGTATGCATGAATATTAACTAGATAAGTCTTACCTTGTACCTTCACCGAGGTGGAGCAAGTTGCACTCCCAGCTTCATTTGTCACCGTACACACATAATTTCCACAATCTTTCAGGGTGGTCTTTAGGACAGCAAGAGTAACTGTCTTATCCTCAAACGACAGTTTACAGTCCGGAGACTGGTGGACCCTTCTACCATCTCTGGTCCAGGTGACAGTAACTCCAGTGTCCTCATCCACCTGACACTCCAGGTGTAGAGGAGCTCCGACCACAGCAGCAACCGGACCCAGGGGCTTTACAAAGTTGGGCTTATCAATAACACACAGTTCCATGCTGCACTCAGCCGTCCCAACATTATTGGATACTTTGCACATGTAAAGCCCCCGGTCAGCTGGCTCAAGTTTGGTTATCTCAAGAGTGTGCTTATTCTTTTCACAAGAGGTTTGGTATTGTGTCGCCACTTTGGGTATGGCTTGGTTGTCTTTGAGCCAGACAACATTCAGAGGAGCAGATCCTGTTATTTCACACTGTATCACAGCCCTCTTTCCAACATATACAGTTTGAGGGTCAGGTTTAGTTTTAAAGGCAGGAGGGAATTGTTCTATAAGAATTAAGAAAAAGAGAAACACATTAGTGGTAATATGTTATACCCTGTTACTTTTTAAACCTGCCAATAAGACAAAAATAAACCAGCAGGCCCAGAAAGCTTTAAAAGAATTCACAATTAAGCCAACAAAACACAATCACTGCTGTCTATCAAGACCAGCAAAGAACCTTGTAGAAAAAAGAAATCAATTACAGTTCTAGATTAAAGTCTACATTCAACACCAATAACAACTCCAAGATCAACCAGCAAACAAGAAGGAAACATGAAATGCTCTTACCTGTCACGCTGAGAGAGGCCGAGCATGTATCACTGCCATGCTGATTGGATGCCTTGCAGGTGTATTCACCACTGTCGCCTTTGTTTGGGCTCAGAAGCTCCAGAGAGGAAGTGCTGATGTGACTGACAATCCTGTAATTATCACCCTCTTTGATGGGATGTCCATCTTTGAGCCAGCTGAAGGTCACATTCGGGGCTTCCTCAATTTCACATTCAAATATTGCAGTGCTACCAATGTTGATCTCCACTGGGACAATTTTGTGCCTGAACACAGGTTTCACTGTGTTTGGAAGAGAGAGAAAGATAAAAGGACAAAGTAAATAAACAACAATGTGTGAAATGAAAACCAAGAGGAATGTTTCTACTGGAGGTGGTGATGTAGTGAACCTTGGATGGAAAGTGACAAACACAAAGTTATCCTGTTGTGACTGTGGAGGAAGAAGATGGTATTAGACTGCAATAGGGAGAGAAAGCATGCAAAAGAAGAATGGACCAGGAATAAGAACTGATGAATGTTTAAAGATGTGGATTCAAAGGTGATTCCTTGAAAGGACAGAGGAATGGATTCAGGGGTGATGTGTTTGTGGAGGAATGGATGAGCTTGAAGGAAAAGTGAGGATGTCGCTGATGTCTGGTGAAAACCTCCAAACTTTAGAAATTACCAAAAAGAAACCTTGTATTTTCAGTTTTGTCTTTTTAAAGGCCTTTAATAGCCATTAAACTCATAAACTGTGACTGTTCAAAGTTCATGTAAAGTTTGGTTGAGGTTTGCAGACAGCAGGACTTGAAATTCACAAATGCATGAGGTTAGTTGATGATGATTTCAAAGAATTGTCCATCATCAAACCTCTTGAGACCACTTTGAGCCTTGTAGATGTTGTAGTCTTGCCGGCTTCATTCTCAGCCTCACAGACATACTCTCCTTGATGCTTCTCCTTGACAACTTTGTCGATAACTAGTGTGTATGTGTCATGATCTTTAGAACACTTGAACTCTTTGCCAGATTTCACCAATTGTCCATTGAAAAACCAGTTGATTCTGGTTGCATACTTTATGGTGGTAGTAAATACAGCCTTGTTGTTTTCCTCAGTACAAATGTCTTCCAGAGAGTCAATGACAACAGGATAATCTATCAGACTGTCTGAGGACTCACTGATCATAATCGCCTCTGAAAGATACTCCTCCCTGGTTTCTCTGTGGACAAAAATGTCCACATGTTGTTCAACAGGAATCTGGCCCTCAGGCACTGTGGTGGTCACTTCAGCAGCAGCGGCATGCCTCTCTGACCTCCCTGTCTTCCTAATCACCTGTTTAGACTCATGAACCTCTGACTGAGTTTGAACCGTTGCACTTTGGAATGAAGCACCAGCTTCTGTCTTGATGACTGCAGATTGAGATTCAGCTGCATGAAACCTAACTGCACTCTCTGCCACCATCACTGTGTCCACCACAGATGACAACACCTCTTTGGATGGTGCTGAGCTAATCAGCGTTCTCTGAGGCTTGTCAATCTGCATGGTGCCTGGTTGCTCTGATGTAAGACTTTGCTGCTCCTGGAAAACCATAGCATGCAGAGCTACCTGGAGTTCAGACCTCAGGTCAGCTGTCTGGGGGTATTCACCCTCAAAAGACAGTGTGATCTCCATGGGGGCACCGGGTGTTGTGATCAGGTATGTATATGTGGTCTGTTTGGGCTCTCTCTGAACCCTCACTTCCTGTACCTCTACCACATCTAACCTTCCTACAACGTCAGCCAGTAACACTGGCTGGTCACGTGCCACAGCAGACTGAAGAGCATCTCTGAGCTGACGCCGTATATTCAAACTTGATGGTTTGGGGATCTGAATGACAAAGTTGAGTTCTTTTGGTAGGGTCTGAATCTCCAGAGACTCATGGACAAACAGGATTTCTTTTGGCTGGTTCATGATGCTGACAGTTGAGCCCTCAGATTTATGTATCTCACTTGACTGCTCTCCAATAATGACCCGTTTTTCTTCTAACAACACTGACTGTCGGACTGACTGTCCCTCCTGGATTTGGACTGCAAAGTCCTGCTCAGCAGCTTTTAAGAGAGTACAGCTTTCATTAGCAACTGCCTTCTCTTCTATAAAAACAGGCTTCTTTGGGATTTTGGGCTCAATTTTCATCTCAGGCTTGAATTTCTCATCACTTTCAATGGCGGTGGTGTGACCCTCCTCCAGAGTCTGAGAGTCTGTGACATTCAGTGAATGCATGATATTCCAGTAATCCTCTTTCTGCACAAGGGCTCGCTGCTGCTTGGTGTCTGTGATGAAAGGTGTCTCCTTTGGCAGCTGCAGAGGCTGGGAGGAGATCGTGAGGATGTTTGAAGGCCTGGGCTCAATTCGAAGCTGAGACTGAACCCCGGTCTCTGACAGTTTCAGATCTTTGGAAGAATCAGCTATGATCTCCCTTCTCTCTTCTGAGGTGGCTGCATGCCTCTTAACCTTTTCCTGTTTCTGCGTTGACACCTGTTGGTCAGGTTTAGTGATGGAGAGTATGCCTTCCTTTGGTAAAACTGAGAAAGAATGAATGGACTGGAGGTACTTTACGGGTGGTAGCTCTTTCTTTGGCTGAATGGACTCTGCATCAATCTTTGCTGAGAACTCTGACGTTCCCTCACAAACCACTGTCCTCTGCTCTTCTTGAGTCACTGAATGCAACAAAGCAGGACTCTTCCTCGAATCTGCCTGCTCTGTCGAGGGCTTTTCACTGCTGAACCTACTCTCAGAGTGTAAAACGTCCTGATCGCTGATAACCTGCAGATTCAGGAGTCTTTCTCCCTCTCGCTGAGGCTGCAGAGACACATAAGATGCTATACCTGCCACCTGTCCGGCCTGTTCACCCTGGAGCTCATATTTCTCTTCAGTGGTTATAGCCAACTTATAGTCCATGTCTTTGCATGGAGTGAGACTCTCCTTTGATGGTCTGTGTATTTCAAAAGTCTGCTCTTTGGATAAAACCACTCTCGTTTCACTCACTGGTGCTACAACAGGCTTAGGTTGCTCTTTCTCTGTCAAGGGTTTGGTAGCTGCCGCTAAAGTTGGCAGAGGCTCAGAGTGTCTTTCTGTGATTGGTAGTTGCCCAGTAGACTGGGCCGAGTATAAAATCTTAATCCCCTCCGTGACCCTGAAACTCTTCTCTTCCCCTGGTCTGTGTGTGACGCCTGAAGTTTCGTCAAGGATGGGTAGAGTGGACACTACTTGGTGACCACTAACAAGCTGCCTGGGTTCAGTGAAGGTCTTCACATGCTCTGGAGTCTGGTCCGTCAAGGCCTCGGCTCTCACTGTGGAGAGTGGCAGGACCTCCTCAGATGTGGCCGACATGAGTTTAGATGGCTGCTCCTTGGCTAACTCGAGTTCAACTACCTCGGGGCTGATAATGCGTTCAGAATGCTGCTCAGTCATCTTTTGACTCTCCTGGACTGAAGATAAGAAAGTCGCCATGTGAAGTTCTTTCATAGGGACAGCTGAAACCTGAGGTGGATGGGTAGGAGCCAAAGAAACCCTCTCCTGTATCTCATGAGCCTGCAGCACTGCCGCCTGGTGGGTTAGCTGCTCTCGATGAAGGGAGGCAGCAGAGATATCTACCTCTCTGAGGGTTCCTACCTCCTCGCTGGGGATAATCTGCCTGTCTTCAGTACTGATGGTATAAATCATCTGATCAGACCGACTTCTTTCCTGGTATAATCTGGATTCTGTTGTTTGTTCGGTCATGGATATTTTCAAACCTTTGGTTTTCTTAACTAACTCTTCCTTAATTTTCTCCGTGAACACCAGCAGCTCAGCGGTACAAGTGGCTTCCCCAAACTGGTTGGAGGCCTTACAGGTGTAAACACCGCCGTCCTCCTGTTTTACACTCTTAATATGAATAAAGCCTGATCCATCTGGTTTTTTCACAACAATACAGAACCCGCTGGGCTGAATGTGGAAGCTGCCTTTGAGCCACTGAACCTCAGGGAGAGGATCTCCGGTCACAATGTACCTGAAGAAAGCCTGACCTCCCTCAGACAGCTGAACAGACTCTATAGTTTTAGTGAACTCTGGAGGTTTGCCAGTTGGCACAAAGGTCCTCCTGTCTACTTTGTCCCCCCTTTCTGGTTCCTTCACCTGAATATGCAGATAAGAAGTGCAAGTTGACTGGCCAAACCTATTGCTGACAGTGCAGGTGTACTCTCCTTCGAACTCCCTTTCAACTTTGTTGATAACCAGGCTGTACTCATCTTGCTCATGAATAAAAGAATACACAGATGAACTCGTTATACTCTGCCCATCGTGGAACCACTGAACAGTGGGCTTAGGGAAACCGGACACTTTGACGGTAAACACAGCAGTTTCTCCAACAGTCACAGCTGCTGGAGAAAGTTCACTGAGGAAAACTGGCTTTTCTTTTTTCTTTTCCAAAGAGCTGGAGTATTGTTTGGACTCTGGCTTGAGTTCAAGTGTTCTGGTTTTGTCTGGTAACTTTAGGCCAGTGTAGTACGACTCCTGGGTTTCCTCTTCCACTGTGATTGTTGAGCTAGAGAAGGCTGAGTGGAACAATGAGAGTTTAAAGTAAAGTGAGAAACACAAACAGCTGCACTAAAAACAGAATTTATGCGTCTACAGTTAAGAATTTGACTGCAAGGACGATACTGTTTTGCATTTTTTAGCCTGTTTGTTACAAACGAAGTATAATACATTTTCCAAAACACTTTCAAAATAAAAATAAAGATCACATTTGACACCAAAGACTGAAATAACATTGGGGTTACCCAATGTCATCATATGACTACACGGTTATGATGTGATCAGAAATTCTATACTTTGGTCACATGATGACACTTTAACCAACATGCTCTGGAAAAAGCTAGTCAGTGGACCTTGACAAAAAAACAAAACAAAACAAAAACAGTGAGTGAAACAGTTTGCAGTAGTGCAAAGAATACACAGTTTAAATCATCCAAAAATGCACAGTACAAAAAATTACATTCTACAAAATTTCACATGAATTTCTTACCAGAGCAGCGTGAAGACAGTCAAAATGAAAAAATAGATTCTTCATTAAGACAATTTTGTGAGTTCCAAAAGATAAATAAGACCAATAAGTTGTATAAATAATCAATAAATTCTGTGTCTTGGACAATGACATTCGTGACATAAGATAATATTTACCTTTCATTTCCTCATGGACCTGAGTCACAGATTCCTTTTCTGCTGCAGTTGCTGTAAAGACACAAACATTAACAAGTTAAAAACACTTCCAAAACGGCACATAGAGTCTCATATGGTGCAAGACTGTTAGAATCAGTGACAGGTCGTGCATCCATATCATACGCTTGTTTTTTTTTGTTTTTTTTCCTTTTAACTGATATTCTTGCATGCTTCCTTTTGGTCTTTTAGTGTGCAGCACCTCTGGCTTTTGGAAAATGCTCAGTGATATGAGTGTCCCTCTCTCTTTTATCTCTTTGATGTTTTAGTCATTAAGACAGGACACAAAGGTCAGCGACCTCTCCTAAACACAGTGGTTAAACCCTGTTGAAGAAGTGGTGTCGCCATGTGAAGAAGTGTGCCTCTGCTGGCTGTGTGGGTGGAAAGCAGTGTGGATGAGTGGTGGGCCAATCAAACCCCGAGCGAGCAGAAGGACCAAAAGCATGCAGATGCCAACCTTTCATCACTGTGCTGCACTCAGCATCGTCAGCTGAGGTGACATTTTTGCAAGTGTAAGAGCCCCCTTGTCTGGGTCCCACATTGTTAACATTCATATAGCACAGGGGGCCGTCATGTTTCAGAGAGTAAGACACTGAATCCTCAACATTCAACCGGTTGTAAAGCCAAATGACAAACGGAGTGGGAACCCCCTTCATAACGCAATACAGGGAGCCGCTGTCTCTGTTTCTGATCATCAGCTCAGGGGGGAGTTTGATCAGGAACTCGGGGCAGCTGGAGAGGAGATGACTTCGCTTATCATGAGGCATGACGTCGGGGAAATACAGGTGGCTGATAAGGCTGTGAGGTCTCTTGGAAGATGGAGGTGAGGGTCCCGGCTTCTCCACTGCCTCTTGCTTGTCTTGTTCAGGGGGATCTCTAGCGGTCTCCCTGTCTGCCTGAGACACTTTACGTACAGAATCGGTAGGGATGGGGGTTTCTGCTTTGAGATTTGCTTCTTTAGCTAGGTGAGAATAAAGTTAGGGAGAGTCATTAGGGGTCAGAGCGTATAAGACTATGACTCTAAGTTTTAAACACTACAGGGGTTAGTAGGATGAATGGATGAGGTTAGTGGGGCGAAGCGGGAAGGGGAGAAATTAGACTACAAAGCAAGAGATTTGTTATTCTATTACATTCTAACAGGTTACAGTCTAAGAGGGAATATTAAATAATGAGAGGAGGGGATGAAGCAGGCGGAGTAGGTGGGATGGACCAGATGGAGAGACAGTGATAAAAAAGAAAGATAAACCACCTTCAACAGTGAGCTGGGCAGAGGAGCTGCTCTGGCCATGTTGGTTGGTGGCGGTGCAGCAATACATGCCCTGGTCCGCCACACCAACACCTTGGATGACCAGGGACAACAAACCCCCACTCTGAGAGCTCTTCACTCGCTCTGTGTCTGCCAGGCTCTGGCCGTTATGATCCCATACCACACCGGTGAAGGGCTGCCCGTCAAATGAGCAGCTGAACTCGGCCATCTCGCCACTTTTCACCCGGACATCGCTCATTTCCATCAGCAGTTTGGGGCTGGCTGAGAGTTTGATCTGAATGCTGCTCTCAGAACTCGTCTCCTTCGAGCTTACACTCTCCATCTGAAACTCAACCATCCTCCAAGACACAGAGGAGCTCTCAGAGACAGTCTCAGTAAACTCAACACTGCGGGCTGTCTGTCCGACTGACAGAGAACGGAAACTCTCAGTCTGAGCCTCCAGTCTCTGATTTAGTTTAGTCTCAGCCCCAGTGCTTGACACAATAGCTAAGGCTTTTTCATCTGGGCAATAAGAAAGAGTAGAAGAATTAGGTCAACACATCATTCTGGTGACTTCTTCAGGTTACTTGTGTCACAGCTTGTTTGCCAAGAGTGCAGTTGGAGTGGGGCGTTGATCATGATCAGTGAGGGAGTGGACAGTGGCTGGTTTCCGTTGTCAATCATGCAAGCTTGACTGGAGCCAAAAATGATAAAAACATCTATGGATTATGTCCGTGCTTGAGTTTGAGGAACCTGGAAAGCTAGATTTCCAAAGCTCAGCTCTGTTTTGAACCATGCTGCATTCCTCTCAAATAAAGATTCATGTCTCAGAATAAAGACATCCCTACTGTTAAGAGCTATTCATGGAGGAAGAGAAGACATCATGCATCACAAAACAAAAATGTGTAAAATGATCACCTGTGTTTACAGTGAGGATGTCAGAAAACAGAAACAATCCAGGGCCATGAGCTGCTTTACAAATATAGTACATATTTGTCCTGAAGCTCACAGAAACAGTCAACAGACAGTTTAACTGAGTGTCACATAATCAGAAGTGAAATATAAAAGCTTAGTTTCTAAAAGGTGAACAGGCTAGTTGTTATGAAACAGGAGCTGGTTGCACAAAGAGAGTTTCGACTGGTGAAAACAGTCTGAGGAGACAGAGGTACAAAAATAAAGAAAAAATTATTAAAGCGTAAAACTCAAATGCTAAAAAAGGCTAAAACATGAATTTCAATGGTTTGCACATAATTAGCACTATGTGTAAGCCAGTATAATTACTAACAATGTGGCGCAGAGAGCATTATTTCAGAAAATGTTCTTGTTTGCTGTCTTCTGAGTCAGATGAGGAAAACACATTTCATTGTTTTGTCTTTAAATGGAGCTAACAGGGTAAACACACCCTGGATGTGTAGATTAGGTAATGTTAGCATTATTAGCATCCCAAATCTGTGAATTGGAGGTTTAATATTTGCTCACTAACTAACATTAGCTGCCATTCTTTATAAAAGCATAGGTACCATACTTGGCAGTGTCAACAGGACCACATGAAGGTTTTGGTTGCTATTGTAGCTGAAAATGTCTCAATTTGGCTTTTTTCACTTTTGACAGAGCTAAGCTAGTAGTTCCTCCTGATTCCTTTCTCTGTGCTAAGCTAAGCTATAGTCATCCTCAACTGATCTGAGTGTTTGCTGTTTAGCTAACATGTCAGATATGTAACGTTAGCTCTAGCTCACAGACTTTAGCTCATTAGCAACCAATGTCTGTGGCTCACAGTCTCACCATGACCTCACAGTTTTTTGTGATTATTTTGGCTAAAATGACAAAACTTGCAGTGAATTTTCCCACTTTCCTCACTTCTGATGGAGCTAGACTAGCAGTTTCCCCCTACTTCAAGTCTTTGTGCTAAACTAGGCTAAACCTATCGCTGTACTGGAAGCACATAGATGAAACTTTCCATATTTCCATATTCTATCAGGCAAGATCTAATAGGGTTTTTGTAATTATTGTGGCTCTTTATTCTCTGTAATGGACACTGACATCCATCTGAAACATCTGACTCTGGAGAAGATAGAGAAGAAGAAGATTTCACAAAATGTCACCTGCTAAAATCTTTGTACAACCAGCAGCAGGTGATTTCTGGCACACAAGCCTGAAACCTCGGCACCTCCCTCTGCTCAACCCATGCAGCCTTCTATTGGCTCAATGAACGTTGTTGTTTTTTGTGCCAATAGATGCTTCATTTTATATTTGAGAAGGTGAATTTGAGGCATGCTTCTGAAGTTTTAGCCCTGAAGGAGAGGAGGAGACAGTTTGTGCTGTTTGTGTTGTTATGAACAGGAATGCTCTGGGTGATCAGTATTAGCCATTAGCATTTTAATCAACTCCTTAAACTTTGCTGGTTAGTTCTTGATACCAAAGGCATTTATTAACATACAGTAAGCCCACAGTGAGAACAGCAGTTGGTTTCTGAATTTAAAAAAGACTTTTAGACGATTTTTGATCCGTCTGTTTTTAGATCCGAGTGTAAGCCAGTATGTCAGATCCAGGTTTTAAGCTGGAAATCAGAGCCTTTCTGGTGAAGCACATGCAGTGACAGGGTCATCTGAACATCATCCACACTTATACATCCAAATAACTCACCATCGATACTCAGGGTCGCAGCACATGTGACCATTCCCGCCGAATTTGTGGCAAGACATGAAAACTCTCCTTCGTGGTTGCGGAGAACTCTGGTAATCTCCAAACGGCAGGTTTCACCATAATGAGACATCTTGAAGATGTCTGACTCCCTGAGCTCTTTCTCATTCAAGAACCAAGAAATCTGCAGATCTGGAAACACAGTGTTCACTAACAGTCAGGATCATCTGAACACATTTACTGCAAATATCCAAAGTACTGGACACTAAAACATGACAGCAAGTCTTTTCAAACCAACAACCAGAATTAGGTGAGCAGTGGTCACTACCTTCCCCAGAGACGGTGCACTGGAGTTGGGCAGGGTGTCCCTCTGTTACCAGGACGTTCTGCAGGGGAGTGATGATGACCGGAGCAGAGACCCGAGCCACAGTTTCAACCACTTCAGGAACTGGAAAACAGATAAATATGTAGTCAATGATAATCAATCAAGTTATTCATGAATTTTAAATACAAAACATTGTTTGGTTCCAGCTTCTCAAACATTATGACTTCCTGCTGTTCTATTTTTCACATCATTGTAAAGCGAAAATGTGTGATTTGAAGTTGTTAATTTGGGCTCTGATAACCTATTATGGACTTTTCTTTTTATGACAAATAAAGAGCAAATAATGAATCAGTTGAACCTGAAAATAATGAAGCTGTAATGTAGTAACTGAACATTTTTGTTAACCAAAATCAGACTTTTTTGACATCAGTTTTATCATATAAACAATGAGCTGTAGAGATTTATAATTTCTGTGAATAAAGCACGTAAAATTTGCAGTAACTAAAAATGGAGCTAAAAAACTAAGAAAACAGCAACTGCTCTCTGTTTTTGAAATCTGTGAACTACTGTCAAAGCTAGCTAGGGAGATTATTGCAGCTAGTATGAGCTAAAGCTAAATCCAATCATATTTTTTCCAGCAGTAGATGCAATCTGTAATTGAAAAATATCAATCTTGGACATTCAGTTTATTAAATAACTCAATAAGGCTCAAGCTAAATACAGTCATGATGAGCTAAACTTCTAAAGCTAACAGTTATTTTAGCCGAGTAGCAATAGCTGCCGTCTCTGCTGAGATGTGAGATCTGAGTTGTGTTGGAACATTAAAGGTAGCTTTAAATCACAAATTTAAATGTATTAAATTGTATATTAATTTATATCAACATTAACAGTGAATATACAGACAGACACAAACCAAAGAAACAGATATACTTTTAATAATAATAATAATAATCAAAAGGTATTAAATAAATTATTTCAAATGTACAATAAAGCAGAATGAACACACGTTGTTTGTCGTGTTTTCCATCACATCCTGATTCCAACGACGTGGTTTTTTTTAAGTATTATGTTTTATGGTAATGATATTTGGAGTAAAAGTCATTTTTTCTGAGATTCATTGTATGTAGAATACATTGGTTTACTGATAAATAATGATGTGTTACTGTTAATGATGTGTCCATAATTTGGATATTGACTGCCTGCTGAGATAAATAATCATAACTTGTAAGTCAGCTCTACCTGCTTTGAAATATATTCTGCAAACAAAATGACATTCCCACTGAAAGCCTAATCGGAAAAAACAAAACAGTTTCCAACCTCTCGATGCCTTGTGGCGATAAACTTCTATACGTACCTTCCACAGTGAGAGGGGCGGAGCTCGTCACCTCTCCGTAATCATTGTGTGCCTTGCAGCTGTAGGTGGCGGCGTCCTCCGGGAAGACTTCGAGCAGCAGCAGCGTGTACTCTTCTTCGTCGTGGAGGATCTTGCATTTGTAGCCGGAGGCCAGAGCCTGGGAGTCCTTGTACCAGGTCATATGAGGCTGAGGGATGCCGGTCGCCTGCACCGTGAAGCGAATCGATTTACCCGATGTCACCGTCTGGGGCTCCATGGGCCGGATGATCTTAGGAGGCTCGGGGACTGAAGACAGAGACAAAAGAAATGAAGGTATGTTAACTTAAATTTAAATTTTATCCATGGACGATGAGGAACCACGCTGTTACCAACTGATACTTCAACAAGTAAAACTCTACAATAATTATAAAATCTCCCTTTTTGTGTTACTGTGTTTTGAAGTAATACATTTTTAGCGGTTAGATATTAAAAACGCAAAATAGAAGACACAAGGATAAAGCACTTTTGGCTTTAGCACAAACAGACCTTCTGAAGTTTCCACTTGGAAAGCTGTAACATAAAAACAGGAATTTCTCAGAATTCCTGTTTTACAGTTTCAGTTTCTCAGTGTCCTCATAACATCCATGAAAGAAAGTCTGAGACCATTTTCCTAACAAATACTGGAATTGAACATCAATCAAAGATAAGGCAGTAAGAAGAGTTCTTTGACGTAAAAATATGGTATGACGTCTCTTTGAATGAAGTTATTCTAAGTAGGATTAATGAATTAATGATACAGAAATGTACAAAGCCAATTTCATCAGATGTTATTTGTTTTTTTTTTTTGTTTTTGTTTTTTTGAAGATGTCCTTTGCATGTAGGTACACATCTTAAAACTTCAGTAATTTTCTCAATGGCTGTTTATCCCTTTAAGAGTTAAATACTGTGATACTTATTTGCACAGAACATCATAAATAAGAACCAATAAACTCCTAACACAAGGCAAGAAAATCTAGATATCTAGAGAAGCAAGATTAGTGGTGGACTGATTTGTTTATGTGATGGCAGCTCACAGCTCTTACGTTTGACATGAAGGTTCATGGTGCTCCTGTTTTTGCCGGCTAAGAAGGTGTACTCCCCAGCATCACTCCTGTAGGTCTCAGAGATGGTGAGGCGGTGGAGCTTCTTGATGGAGATGTAGCTGAACCTGTCCTCCACCTCGAACTGGATCTCCACTTCGTTTCTCATCCAGCGGCCCTCCACGTCATCCTCGTTCACCTCGAACTCAAAGGTCGCTCTGTGTTTCTCAACAACCTACAAAAACAGATGATCGATGACGTTGAATCCCAGTATTTAAATACCTGCTTTCAGCAGAAGATCAGATGATTGGCTGTGTGTTTTTTCCAACTTACCAAATAAACTAATGAATATTAAAATTTGAATAAACATAATTGTTAGAGTTAATAATCTGTAGCTCTGTGGTTAAGATTTCCTTTATGGTGATAAATCCTGAGAACCTTTGGAAGATCATGACATATTTATTTTAAATTACGACTGCTTCAACAACCATAATGATGGCTGCAGACTGAGATAATGAAGGCAAAACAGTTCATTACAGGCAGACTACCAACACCATATAGAACATGAATAAGTACATAAATAACTCACAGTTATGTCCCTGCTCTCAGGTTCTGAGATTTTGATGTCCCGTCCTTCGACTGCCAGGCTGCCCTTGGACATACTGGCCCCAGCCACGGCGGTGTATTCTCCGGCGTCAGACAGGCGGACGGATGGCAAAACCAGTTGGTGCACAAACTTATCTGAGCTCATTTTATATCTGCAGGCAACACAGACGGTCACATAGAAAGTTGATTTAAAAGAATTTCCTCATTTGTTTGTTTTCAGTATGTCGGTTTATTTAGAAGAAGCAGCTGAATGTGAGCTACCTGTCGGACATGTCCAGCTCCTGACCATCCTTCATCCATATCACATGAATGTTTGGTTCAGAAAGTTCACATTCAAAGGTCGCCCTCTTTTTCTCCGTGATCTTCAGGTCCCTCAGGTGTCTGGTGAATTCAATCACTCGGGCTGCATCAGGAAGAAGCCCGGAAATACATAAAGTTATTTAAATCTGCATTTATCTACGGTGGCCCTGAGGGTCAAAACAACCACATTTCACAAAAACTGAAAAGGTAGGGACAACAATTCTTGTTTGTGATTGGACAGAGCCCAAGTCAATCCAGATTGGTCAGTGATAGCCTACTATAGGAAGTAAACTCCCACGGATGCACTGACTGGCTGAGTGAATGTATTGTGGGGTCCTACTGGGCCTTTGTCCTTATTGAAAAGGCTATCAAGAGAACCTGGCTGCAGACAAGCTGATGTAAACCAGGGGTTCCCAGACCAGAACATTTAGTACCAGACCGTTAGGGAACCATGTGATGGCAAAGTCTGTGCTACATTTTTCTCATCACTTCAGCCTCTGTCTCTCTGGTCGGATATCTCTATTTATCCTGCTGAAATGTCATTGTGTTTTCTGAAAGGTACTGTGTTGACCCTCAGGACCACCGCATTTATCAGTATGTTTGATTTTAACATTAAATTAAACGACTGAGTCTAAGCTTGAAGGCCTTGCTCATCGTGCTGAAATCACAGAGAATTAAAACCTGACTCAACCATTAGCTTCAAGTTTGGGTTTACTGTCTATTTCAGTGTCAGCAGTCTCAGCACTCCCTGCACGCAGCAGGAAGCAGTTCAGAGTAGCAGCAGCAGTTCACCCAAATTAAAAAAAACTACCAAACACCTTTAACTGTAGAGTATAGACACATAATGATTGCTTCCATTCATGGCAGGTCCTGCAGGAGGTCCTGGTCGTCCTTTAGATGGCTCTAGTTGTCATTGGGGTGGTTCTGGTGGTCCTACAGGGTTGTTCTGTTGGTAATTTGGGTGGTT
Organism: Thunnus maccoyii; assembly: GCF_910596095.1. Lineage (NCBI taxonomy): Eukaryota > Metazoa > Chordata > Actinopteri > Scombriformes > Scombridae > Thunnus > Thunnus maccoyii. Next base: position 375,779 of record NC_056543.1, read on the forward strand.
CTAGTGGTCCTATAGGGGAGGTTCTAGTGGTCCTACAGGGGAGGTTCTGTTGGTCATTTGGGTGGTTCTAGTGGTCCTATAGGGAAGGTTCTAGTGGTCCTACAGGGTTGTTCTGTTGGTCATTTGGGTGGTCCTAGTGGTCCCTCAGGGGAGGTTCTAGTGGTCCTACAGGGTTGTTCTGCTGGTCATTCGGGTGGTTTAGTGGCCCTCAGGGTTGTTCTGTTGGTCATTTGGGTGGTTCTAGTGGTCCTATAGGGGAGGTTCTAGTGGTCCTACAGGGTTGTTCTGCTGGTCATTTGGGTGGTTCTAGTGGTCCTATAGGGTTGTTCTGTTGGTCATTCGGGTGGTCCTAGTGGTCCTACAGGGGAGGTTCTAGTGGTCCTCCAGGGGGTTCTGCTGGTCATTAGGGTGGTTCTAGTGGTCCTACAGGGGAGGTTCTAGTGGTCCTACAAAATTGTTCTGCTGGTCACTCTGGAGGTTGGAGAGGTTTTAGTTGTACTAGTGGTCCTTACGAAGGTTCAGGTTTGTCACTGAAAAGATTCTAGGGGTCTCCCAAGAGGTTCTAGTGGCCACAGCAGATGTTTTAAGGGTGCTTTAGATGGTTCTAGTGACCCTTAAGATGTTGTCATCATTGGGTAATTTCTAGTGGATTCTGCTGGTCATGCTGGTGGATTTTGGAAGTCCCTTGGGGGTTCTAGTGATCCTTTAGGTGGTTGTACTGGTCACTGAGGAGATTCCGGAAGTTCTAGTGGTCATTGGGGAGGTTTTAGTGGAACAAGTGGTCCTTACAAAGGTTCAAGGTAGTTATTTCAACAATTCCCCTGGTTATAGTGGCCACTGAGGAGGATTAAAGGTTCCTTTATATGGTTCTAGAAGCCCTTCAGAGGCTTTATTTAATTGCTGTTGTTCTCTGGGTCCTTTGGGTGGTGCTAGTGATATCTTTATGTGGGGTTTTTAGCTTTGCTTGCCCAGCACCAAACAGACAAAGTTGGTAACTAGCTGAAGGAAGTGGGAAGTCTAGCAGCTGACATTTTTTACTACTTTAATTACTATATAAATAAAAGAAAATACATCTTACCCTCAACGTCAAGTTTAGCTGTAGTCACTGCAGAGCCGGCCATGAAGGTGTACTCAGCGCTGTCTCCAAAATGAACATTCCTGATGTTCAGAGTGTGAATCAGCTGTTTGCAGCGAGCCTGGGATCTGTCTGTGGAGCGGATCTCAACGCCGTTCTTCAGCCATTTGTATGTGATTCCCTCGTAGTTGACGTGCACCTCAAATGTGACTGTGTCTTTCTCCTGAGCGTTCACGTGCTCCAGCATCTTCGTGATGAGGATCGCTGAAAACAAAAATAACTTCAGACTCATGAAAATGTATCAGGAACTATTTGTATACTTGATTTAATTGTTCATCCTTTTTCGAGCAAACATATTCTCTGGCTTTAGCTCCGTAATTGTGAGGATTTGCTGCTTTTCTTTATCTTATTTAATATTAAACTGAAAATACTTGAGTTTAGGACTTATGGTCAGACAAAATAAGACATTTGAAGACGTGACCTTGGACTTCAGTAAATCATGATCAACATTTTTCAAAATTACCTAAATTTAATTACTGAAAACACTAAAAGTCATCCAAATCAAGGTGTTTTGTATAGCAGTCAGAAATCCTTAATTGGTCTTGTAATTTAAATATTTCACAAATCCATTAATGATCAATTTAAGGTGTTAAAGTGAAAGGATTATGTGAGGGCTCTGAAATATTACAGTTGGAAATTAATGGCGTTTTAATTGATTCTTATTCGGTAGTAATAGGTTTACCCTGACATGGGCTAAATTAATTTAAGGGGCCCTAAAAACCTACTAACATAAACCAAAATCCTGACTATAATAACATTAATAACATTAATAATTCCAACTAATGTGTATATTAACTTGAAATCTACTAAATTTAATTAAGAGATTTTGAAAATTTTAAAGCCATTTATAAATTACTTTATATAAAAATCTGAAAATCAAAGGTGTTCTGATCTGAAACTTTAAATCTTTAAACTTTGATGCGTCCCTGTTGCCATCATTAACAGCAGCTAACGGGAGGAACTTACGGTGAACGGTTAGTGTTGCAGAGACTCTGTCGGTCCCGCAGACGAAGGTGTACTCTCCAGCGTCGTTCTTGCTGCAGGTGTTCATGATCGTCAACTGGTGATGTTTTCCCTGAACCACCATCCTGAACTTCTCGCTCATCTCGATCTCCACACCGTCCTTCAACCAGGTGGATGGTGCGTTGAAGTGAGAAACCTCACACTCGAACGTGGCCACCTGGGTCTCAGGGACCTCAACGTTCTTCAAGCTTTTGGTGACTCGCAGAGCTGAGGAATACATGTGAGGAGAGAATGTCAGTCTTAGTTTATTTAATCCCAACAATCAGCTTTACGGCTACATGTAGCTCATTCAAGTAGTTTAAATCAACCACCAATCAACCAACCAATCAATCAATCCACTGTTACTGTTAAATTTGAACTGGATCACAATCAAAACTAAAATAAGTTAGAGCTTACATTTTATTTTAGGGTTCTATTTAAATATTATCAGGATGCACCAAAAATATACTTGCACATTTAAACTCCAACCAAGTTTTAAGTATAAACTGTCACGGTAGATTGCAGCAAACCTTTGATAGTTAGAGAGTCAAAGGTGAAGTTCTGGCAGAAAAATAAGACATAAACCCACTGGAGTCAGAATAAATTACTAAAACCAGTTTTGCATTTCAAACAATTGTCATCATAAGCAGAACAATATAAAGTACACCCCAGCACTGAAGTGAGAGGAATTTTGAGGTTTAAAATGCACCAATAGGACAGTTTAATTTCTCAAGATTGAATGTTTATGGATGTTTCCAACAACATAAAAATAATCAAAGTTGTCTATGATCATCTTAAAGTCCTTTTCCAAATTATACAAATTATATATTAAATTCATTTTTTTTGGTATAAATATCAGTCACTCTTTTGAAAGTCAAGTCTCAAGTCCTGACATCAAAAGTGGATCCAATGTCCTAAACTTTGTTTTTGTGACCTGAATGTGGAAATGTCATGAGAAGGTCAGCAAAGTGCCATAGCTTTAAGTGACATAAAACCTATTGGTCAGAAAACCACACAAATAACTAATACTGGGCAAGTATAACTATGAAGTTAAATTAAGTGTGTCTTAGTTTTGACAGTTAAATGAGTTAAGCACACATGGAGGAAATTCACTAGCACTGACACTAAAAACACAAGGTCTGTATTTTCAGATTTACATTTCAGACAATATTAGAATCTGTAACATATGGTCAGGCACCACCTGCGCTTTAGTTAGCCTCAAGTATTAGACTAGTTTTTGTCTGTGGCCCGTTACCTGACAAACAATATTGCAATTGACAAATATGAAAGCAATAAATAGTCCGATGCAGATAAATGTTCTGTCTTGGTTAAGTTCTTTGTAGTACCTAGTAGTACATAGTGGTGACATGTTAATGCTAGTATCCCCTCCACACAGTTTATTTTAATCCTCATCAGACATCCTCAGAAACGTGTCACACCACACCGACACTTACACTCGACGGTGAGGCGAGCGCTGCACTGCAGATGGCCCACCACGGCGGTGTACTCTCCCTCTTTGCTGTTGTCCACATTCTGGATAGTCAGTTTGTGGGTCTTCTTCTCACTGAACATCTTGTAGTGCTCATTCTGCTTCAGCTCAACGTTTTTGAACATCCATTTCAGGGGGATGTCGTCCTCAGAGATGCCAACCTCGAATACAGCAGTTGCTCCCAACAGTGATGTAACATCCTTTGGCTTCTTCAGGATCTTGATCACTGTGGGGAAAATATTTCACAATTAGAGAATTTGTTCTGTGACAACTACAAATCCAGTTTCTGGATAACGTTGGAATAGTACGTCTTTTAATTCTTTATTTTTAGGAAGCTACTGCTCACATTTGGCTCAAGTTAAAGTTGTGTTGTTCTGTTTTTTGAAAAGTCAGTAGTTGCTTACTTTCAACGTTCAGCCTGGCGCTTGCAGACAGTTTCCCCAGTCTGAAAGAATAAACGGATTCGTCATGTGTGTTGCAGTTCTTGATCTTCAGGGTGTGGGCTGTGCCTTCAGTGATGATCTCATATTTATCACTGGGCTGGATTTCGACGCCATTCTTGACCCACTGCGATCCCTTCACGTCTTCGTGGGTCAGCTCCAGGTTGAAAACAGCGTCCTGTGTCTCGACCACATTTAGGTTTTTCAGGGTCTTCTTCACCTTCACAGCTGTTAAGACAAACATCATTACTCCAGGATTTGGCCCTCTGTTAGTGAATGCTTGAGATCAGTTGCTCTCAACCTGGTGCCACGAGAGGGTTTTATGTGTTCAGTACAGAGAGGTCCTAATAAGCTAGGCTAATTAGCAGGGAGGAAACAGCCAGCCATCATCAAAGTAAGAAAAATACACCTTCCAGCTAGCCCAAAAGAGTCCTGTTTACACTTTCTGTATCTTGTTGGCTAGCAAGAGTAAGCTGGGTTTAGTTTCACAGCTGTTACAGGTACATGTACATGAAATCCAACTTCAGCGTCTCCTGGAACACATACTGTATCTGTCCTTATGTGCTTCATTTACAAAGGATTTAAGCAGGTTATGAAGAAATGTTTCTGTTTTTAAGATTAAACTTTAACATAATGTGGACTTACCCTCAACTTTCAGATTGGCTGAGGTCTTGGAGCTGGCGACCTGATATGTGTACTCTCCGATGTGGGTGCCTTTGGTGATGACGATGACGAGGCGTCTGACGGCACCCTTCACCTCACTCAGCACGTTCTCATTGAAGTCGATGGGCTCGCCATCTTTGAGCCACTTGCCCTCTGAGGACGGGTTGGCTACTTCACACTCCAGCACAGCGGTCTGGGAGTCAGCCACCACCAAATCACGCAGAGGCTTCTTGATAGCACCACCTGGTGACAGAAGATGGATCCAGTCTGTTAATGCTTGGTCCAGTCAAAGCTACAATATGTTAACTTGGATCAGAAATCTCTAGAGCTGCTGATAAATGTGGTCTGGCATACCTGACACAGTGAGCTTAGCGCTGCACCTCTTCTCACCAGCGGCGAACATGTATTCGCCCTCCTCATCCTTCATTATGTCCATGACCATCAGGGTGTGGTGCTTGTTCTTGGACTCCATCTTGTACTTGCTACTGTGTTTCAGCGGCTCATTCTTGAAAGTCCAGAAGGCGATGATGCCTGGGTGAGAAAGCTCGACTTCGAATTTAATGTGCTCAGACTCAGAGCACTCATTGTCCTTCATTGGGGTCACAATCTCGACAGCTGTTGAGATGAAAAAAGGTTGTGGAGTTAACCAGTGATCCACTGTTCATCGTTCACATTGATCAGCATCGATCAATGATCAATTATTGTACTTAAGCCATGTAACATTGTGCCTCTCTTTCACAGAAAATGTGGATATGTTAAGTGAGCAGCAGATGGAGCTGTTTCAGTCAGATCAGCTGTTTATTCCAGGTAGCAGTAGAAAAAGCTCCAGTACATGCATGTGATTGGTCATGTTAAAGCCAACAGGCTAATATGGTGTTTTCATGTAATTTCCTTCAGAATGACATGCATTTTTCCAATACTGTGCCTTTAATAAAACTCCACTTTCTGTAAAGTACAACGGGCATCAAATGTTATTCCAAACACATAGACTCTGTACTATGTGCCCCATATAAACTGCTGGCATAGCTAACATGCTATGCCATGTTAGCTATGCCAGCTAACATGGCATAGCCATGTACATGTACATGTACATGTTTGTACAAAGCATAATAATGTAAAAACTACAATAGTAAGAATCCTGGTAACAAGTAATTGTCTTCGTAAGTTAACACATGTTTATACCTCAGTCCTCTCTTCTACAACTTACTCTGAACAGACAATTTGCAGCTGGTGTCAGCTCGGCCAACCACCAGCTTGTAGTGTCCCTCATCGGAGGCATATGTCCTGGTGAAGACAAGACGCTGCTTGGCTCCCTTTGCCACTATGTGGACTCGGTCACTGGAGGTCAGCAGTTTGTCGTTGTGATACCATTTGACTGAGCTGATGTCCTGAGCGGAGATCTTGGCCTCCAGAACAGCCTTGGTGCCCTCAACAGCACTTATATCCTTCAGTGGGGTCAGGATGCCAATAACTGCAACACGAGACCAGATGTTTAGTTCGTAATGCTTTACTTTGGAATGCTAAATCCTGAGAAAGTTGGATAGAAAAGCAATTTGTGACTTACTCTGTACGGTCAGCTTTGCGGAGGTTGAGATCTCCTGAGCAGGAACCTCAAAGGAGTACGTTCCCAAGTCATCCTTGTTGGTGTCTTCAATCAGGAGTTTGTGGATATGTTTGTCGATTACAATGTGCACACGGCTTGAGGCAGTGACGGGCTGTCCGTTCTTCATCCAGGTTCCTTCAACGTTCTCCTGGGAGAACTTGACTTCCAGCTGAGCAATGTCACCCTCACAGACGGTCAGGTCGGTCAGAGGCTGCATCAAAGTCACGGGACGCACTGAAAGATCAAGAAAAATGTGTAAAGCACCAGATACAACCAGGTTTTAAATCTGACAGTCTGATTCTAATCCTCTTATGGCTCTTACAGGCTGCAAAATTCAATTCATCCCAAAATGTTTACTTGTTGGGACTGAATAAAAAAAAGAGATGACTCTTACTAATGTTAGAGCCTTTAGAGCCTTTATACTACAGGAAAGCTCGTGACATTGCCAACATCTTAAGGATTCATCCTCTGGGGGGTAGAAATGTGCTCAGTAACATTCATGAGAATATTGGCCTATTGTTGGCACTACTGTAAATCCAGAGGGTCACTTAAATTATTAGGATTAACCTTCTGGGGACCATTATTATATATATCAAACTTGATGGGAATTTGACCAAGATTTTTCAGAATAACATCACAATTCAACAAAGACTTGGATGGACTGACAGATTTTGGTTAAGCTGGGATATCAGAATAAAAATATAAAACTAAAAACTTGCACTTTGTTCATAACTCACATTTCATCTTCAGTGAAGCACTTGTCTGGAACTCGCCCACTTTGAAGCTATATTTTCCCTGGTCCTCCTTCTTGACATCCTTGACGGATAGGCTGTGTCGTCCACGACGGGAGGAAATGACGTATTTACTGCTGGGAGAGAGCTGCTTTTCTCCGAAGAACCAGCTGCCCTCAGCATCCTCACGAGTCACAACGCACTCAAACTCTCCAGAGTACGTCTCCGGTACCTCTGTGCTCTCCAGCTGCTTCAGGATCTCCAGTGGGGCTCCTGTTGATTACATAACACAGATGGAATATTGACAGTTTTGGTTTATAATCAGTTCAATAGTGTTTTCCTTTTGATACCAGAAACCATAATAGCAAACTGAGGCATCAGGGAACCACAAGTTCCATTGGCTTTACAAGGGCAGTTGCATCTAGTAATTATTTTTTAATGTGGAATCTCTTTCATAATCATTATAATTATATGAAAACTTAAGTTATGTGTAAGTGATGTGTAATTTGATGCTCTGGATATGACAAACATACTGGACTAGAGACAAGAAAGACAAAAAAAGTAGTCAAGGTATGGTACCATACACCACCAGTGTGTGTCGCTCTTTGTTGATTAAAACATGGCACATTTTTTCTTGCAGGATTTAATGTAATTGTAATGGAGAAATGTACCTAAATAGTGTCCACAGTCAAATATTGTTCCTAAACATAATTTTATAATAGATCAAATAGACCAAAGCTCAGAATCAGTGTTCAGATATGTCAGTAGATGTGGTTGAATGGCAGGAACTACCAGCTTTAAGAAACATTATCTCTGAAGGAAAAATAAATGTCCCAGTAATCTCAACTTTGTGTGCAGCCGGTTGTCCAACCCACCTTCAACATTAAGCTTGGCAGTTGTCCTGACGTGATCCTCATCTACAACCTCGCAGGTGTATTCTGCATCATCCTTCATGTCAACCAACAGCACAGACAGGAAGTGAACCTTCCTGTCAGAGTGCATCCTGTATTTGTCTCCAGAGAAGATCTCCACATTATTCTTCAGCCATTTGACCTTGACGAAAGGCTCGCTGGTTTCACATTCAAAGGTAGCCATGGTTTCCTTCTCCTTGGCATTGATCTCTTCCAGTTTCTGGGTGAAGGTGATGACTTGTTTTGCTGCAAAAATGATAACAGAAATTATGTGAGAAAATTCACATTTCAAATGCACACGTATATTTTTGCCAATCCAGAGCTGTGTTACCTTGCACCAGCAGGAAAGCATGGCTGGAAGTCTCTCCAGCCTTGTTCACAGCTTTAACCATGATGCTAGCAGAATCCTCTGCTCTGACATCTCTGATCACCAGTTCACACACATGATCTTCAGGCCAGAACCAGTAAATACGTTCGGACTTCTCCAGCTGAACACCGTTCTTGAACCACTGACACTCAGGGTCTGGTCTGCCGACGACTCGGGCTCTGAATTTTACTTCTTCACCCTGTGCAACTGTTTGGCTGGTAATACGCTCCAGGATCTTCGGAGCTTCCATGCTGGCTGAGAGCTTAACCCTTTCTGGTTTGAGTGGTTTAGCAGTAAGTTTGAGGCGCTCCTCCTCCTTCTTTCTCTCAGCCTCCTCCCTCAACTTAGCGTGGTGAAGCAGTTCGTCCTTTGTCTTCTTCAGTAGATCCTCGTAGGAGTCATCCCTCTTGCGTGACTTGAGCTCCACTGCAGTGATGGACTCGTAATAGCCTTCCTCTGTCCTGCGCTTAAACTTGCTCCTCAGCTCTTCTGACTCCTCTCTGGCTTTCTCATGGACGATTCTATGGACCTTCTTGAGCTTGACCACCTCTTTCAGATGAGTTTCGTCTGTGGGTTTCTCAACCGTCACCACCTCAAATGGTGTTTTTCCAAGTTCAGGTATGGCCTCAGCTGCCTTTGCCTCGGGAGCCCTACGAAGATGAGTTCTGAAGTCCTCTTTCTGCTGAATCTCCAGCTTCACAGTGTGCTCGGCTGAGCCCAGGTTATTGTCTGCAACCACTCTGACCTCTCCTGAATCATAGGACTTGATGTCGAGAACCTCCAGATAGTAAATACCATCATACCGAAGTCTGTATCTCTTGCTTTTGCGGATAAGTTGTCCGTTGATGTACCAGTTAACCTTGGGTGATGGATAACCGGTCACTCTGCAGCGGAATCGGGCTGTTTCACCCTCCAAAACTCTGACTGGTTCAGGCAGAAGTACAATCTCAGGTTTCATTTTCTCACTCTCCTCCTCAGCAGTGACTCCGTAGGGTCCACCCTCATGTGCCATGCGCTCCATCTCATCAATTCTGTGTGCTCCTTTTCTGCCTTCAGGAAGCTGAGATTCCTCAACAAGACCCTTCTCATCCTTGACAATCAGGGTAGCTGAGGTTTGGTCGACTCCGTACTTGTTAGTAGCTCTGCAGGTGATGACGCCGCTATCTCTAGCATAAGCAGCATCATAGTCAAGACTGCAGTAGCCGAATTCATTGACCATGCGCAACCTGTTAGCAGCTGCCAGAGGTTTGCCATCATGCAGCCACTCCACTACCATAGTGGGGTCACCGATAGGGGTCAGTCTGCATTCGAAATGAGCTGGACCGAAACGCTTCATTCGGACAGAGGTCAGCTTCTTCTTGAACTGTGGTTTCTGCTGCTTCTCTTTGTCATAAAGGTCTCCCTCCTCCCACTGCTCTTGCCCATAACGGAGATGAAGAGGCTCCACCTCCGGAGGGGCGATCTCTTTGGCTTTGTAGGTTCCTTTGGGAATAATAAGCTTCCTCTCTGGTTCAGGCTCAACATGGTCCACCTCAATATTGACTCTGCAGCGGGTGGTGTCCCTGCCAGCCTTGTTAATGGCTGTAGCTGTGTACCAGGCGCTGTCTGAGCCAACTGATGAGGGAATCTGGAATTTGGCTTCTCCTCTGGTTCCTTCAATCCTGGAAAATGGATTTCTCTTATTTAAAAACCTTTAACAGTTATTTTTCATCTTTTGTGTAATATGCAGAAATATATCAATATATTCTTACTCTAGTTTTTCTTTTTTTTTCTTACTGAATATAATAATAAACTTTAATAATAACAAACTTTACTTGTATAGCACCTTTTATACATAAAATGCAGCAAAGTTCTTTACACATGAAGCATTAAAACGAGCAAACATGACAAGAACAAATAAATACATCAGCTTAGATGGAAAAAAATTAGAACAAATTAGTAGAAATAAATATATACATATAATGTACTTACATATACAGACACAAAAACTCTTACTCTGTTTGCCAGTTTATGAATACTCTTAATACAGGTGCTATAAAACATACCTGATGTTTGGGTGCTTGTGTGGTGTGATAATGTCACTGTTTTTCAGCCAGACAATGTCAGGCAGGGGGTTTCCAATGGCTTTGACAGCCAGTTCAACCAGAGTGCCCTGCTTTACACTGATGTTCCTCAGCTTCTCAATGAACTGGGGACGCACCAAGGTTTCCTTAGCTGGAAAAGAAAAGAAAAATACCCAAAAACTTAAAGCCATCAAGTGTGCACAGGTGTCCTCTTCTAATAACAGATCAAATAGTGTTCATACAATGTTCAAGGTGAGCTGCAATCTTACCATCAACAGTGAGAGTGACGGAGATGGACGACCGGCCAGCTCTGTTCTGAGCCACGACTGTCCACTCTCCTGAGTCATGTGGCATGGCTGGCACAATAATCAGGGACTGAGTACCGTCTTCTTTAACCACTATCTTGTGGGTATAGTCACTAACCACTTGTTGTCCTGAGGAAGGGGAGAATAGATTGATTATTTTGAGACTTATCATATTCAGTAACCTCCTTTATGCAGATTTAATCTTTTTTTACTTACCGTTATGGAACCAGTATGTGTCAGGCATTGGTCTGCCAACGACCTTCAGGTCGAACCTGGCAGTTTGCCCCTCAGAGCATTTACATGAGGAAGGCTTCATGACAAACACAGGTTTGTAGAGTCTTTCCAGCTGAGCTTCATCTGTCTCATCCAGCCGGCGGGCAGGAGAACGTCCGGGAGAACGGCTGGAAGAACGGCCAGGAGAGCGGCTCAGAGAACGAGGAGATGTGGACCTGAGAACGTAGAAAAGTCATCAATACACAGGTGTTTACAGTTTTGCGGAAGATCTATTTCTCAGTCCTTTGAATACATTAAAACTTACCTTATCCTCTGTACTGCTGGCTGCGGTGTGTATCTCTGAGGTGCTGCAGCTTCAGAAGACTCCACATAGAGCTTCCCAGAGCTGACGGCATTTCCCTTCATGTTGGCAGCAAAGGCGGTATAGACACCTTCATCCTCTGGCAGAACCACAGGAAGACGAAGGCTGGCTCGTCCATCCTGAAGAACCTCCATCTGGTAATGATCGCCGGGCCTGATCCGCTGGCCGTCTTTGAACCAAGCAATCTGGAAGAAGAAAAAATGTCATTGGAGGGCCACTTTGGATCTAGATGTATTATTATGCTATTACTATTTTACAGTTTTCAGTTGAGCTTTCCATCTCAGTTTAATAGAAAGACAATTCAAAGAGACAATTTATATTAAATAATTCAGTACCTTGGGAAGTGGCATGCCAGCCATCTTGCAGTGGAAAGTGACACCCATTCCCTCCATGATCCTGTAGTTTTTGACAGGAGTGTCAAAGGCGGGCTGCATGGCCTCAGTGGGGGCGGCAGTCACCATCAGCTCTCCATCCTCGGTCACTATCTCTCTGTAGGTAATCTTCATGATGCGGAGCTCGAACTCCTGGATGATCCTCTGCTCGATGGCAGAAAGATGGAATTCCTGCAGATGAGACAAGACACAAATTTGAATGTTCTCCAAGAGTTCATCAACATCATTTCATTTTGACAAATTGATCACCATTGGTTGATTATTACAATATTAGCATATATCAGTTGCCAAGCATACCTGGTGTTAGGGAGAGGAAGGGAAGTACTTTTCTGAGGTATGAGAATAATTAGGGATATTTCTAGTGTTTGACCGTCATGATTTTCACTGTACTCTAATCACAGGTTTTTCGAAGTGTCCGTTTCTATCTACCTAGCAGGGTAGGCTTTGCTCTGTGGTAGCAGAAATCTAAAAGGTTCTAGCAGGGCTGGATTATCATCCAGGCAAAGTGGACTGCTCCTAAAACCCCGGGATTACAAGGTGTCTGGTTTGTGGCAATCTGACTAATTGCACATTTGTTTGTGTGTATGCATGACTAAACTACAGTATGACCTAAAATCAGAAGAGGTCCTGCAATAGCACCTAATTTTAATACCTTGTCTTGTAAATGGGTCCAGGGTCAAAAAAAACCTTCAAATAGTTTAAGTTTAGATTGTACTAAACATCATGCATATTCCTGTATACAACTGTTAAATTTGTTTACTGTAATGTATAGAGAGATACTGGTGGTGTTGGTGGTGGCTTTAGTTTGCTCCAGGGGTCCTCTAGTGGATAAATCTGGCCATGAGTTTGAGACATGCACATTTCCAGATTTCCCCAACATACTTCATCCATCATCATCGATCATGATGAATAATGCTCCTACCTGTCCGGAAATAATGGTAGTGGTCATCTGTTCCATTGTCGTAACAACGACAGGGGGAATGTCTCCCACATGGGGCTCTTGCACCATGGCTGTCACTTCAGTCTTAGCTTCCAGTTTCTTCATGTAGAGTTCATATTCCTCTGTTAGCAAAACAATGCATATACAGGTACATGAGCTCAGTGTCTGAACATACCCTGACACCAGATCTTTTTATTACATCTCTGTAATCTTGATCAATGACTTTGATGGTTGGTGGGTAATTATTTAAGTCTTTGTAGACAGAACTCTTCCTCTTTGTTACCCTGTCTTACTTCATTTATTGTTGCCTGTGCTTTCTAATGTACCTTCCTCCAGCAGACTGGCAGAGGCTGACACCTCTCCAAGCTGGTTCTTGGCAAAGACGGAGTATTCTCCGGCGTCATCAGCAAAGGTCATGGAGATCTCCAATCTGCACTCTCCAGTCTCTTTCTTGTAGGCAACTTTGTATCTGATGAACAGTGGGAGGAGAGGGGAAGTTCATGTTAAAGCCAAGTTTGTACTTAGAGTTCTCACTTTAACACATCTTCTCTTGGATTTAACCTTAATCGTCCACTGAATTTCCCCCTCTTTACATCCCCATCTGACAGTATAACATTCTGTATCAGCTTGTTCCAGCTGTTTATTGAAGCATTATAATGTTTACACTGAGTTGAATATTCCAACTTAATACTCAATTTTCCATCCAATGGAAATACAATAGATGCCTGGTTCATAATTTTAGACACAAATTTAGCCTCACAGATTTTGACTCTGAGATCTCCACTAGAATTTTAAATAATGCTCTGTGGGTTTGAAAAAAGTTTGGCTGCACAGCGTCAAGACTGAACCAGACCCAGTAGCAGTGGGGATGGAGAGCTTAATCTGTTTTATGGATCCATTTATAAATCAAATGAAAAATATATCACCTAAATCATGAGAAATGTCCTCTGGGCATCATGAAAATCTGTCCAATAGTTGTCAAGATATTATGTAGAGCTGTAACAACTAGTATTGATAATTGAATAATCATTTAAGTAATTAAAGTAAAATGCCAAACATTTCCCGATTGTAGCTTCTCAAATGTGACAATTTGAAGCTTTTCTGTGTCACAAATGATTATAAACTGAATATCTTTGGATTTTGAACTGTTCATCAGATCAAACGGGATTGTTTGAGCTCATTTTATAGACAAAACAACAGACAATGATGGAGTGATTAATCAAAAAACAACTGATGGATTAATCGATAATGAAAATATTTCGGTAGTTGCAGCCTTAATATTACGTACCTGTATCCGGTAGTGAGCGGTACGCCGCTCTTCTTCCAGATGACGTGTGGTTTGGGGCTTCCTCCCACTTGACATTCAAAGATGACACTTCCTCCTTCCACCAGCTTCTGGATGCTGGGTGTCTTGACGAAGAAGGGAGCCGCGGTGGCGGCTGTCTCTGACTCAGCCACGCTCACCTGGGACATGGTTTCTTCTTTGGTTTCTTCAGTTACTCTGAAAATACATATTTCTTTTTAATATTAGCCGGCCCGAGCAGAACCGCAAGCTGTCTTTAAGTCTGAACAATGTAACAATAAAGCAGTAACAGAATATTTTCTTAAGTTACATTTAGAGCAATTTTGACTCTGTCAACTACGTTTATCAGCCAATATCATTCAATCTTGAACACAACAGGGAGCTTTGATCAACTCACAGTTTCTCTTGAGCAGTTTCAACATGTTCAGTCACGACAGCAATCTCCTCCCTGCTCTCAATGTCCTCAGACACTGAAGAACAAAGACAGAGTCAGTTTCAATAAGAAGACACCATGTGGTACTGTTTGTGAGTTCAGTTACAGTTTTGTTTAATTGAAAAACTATTGTGTGCTCTTGAGCAGCTTTTGAAGGACCTTTCATCACTCCTGAAACAAACATGTTAATGTGAGCAAAGTTGATATTTGGCTTCGCACCCAAATCGGCAGAAAGACAAATGGGGAGTGACAATAATATAATTCTCTGAATCAGAGCCTACAGCTGAGTGCAGGACGATGTGTTGTCAGTTTGAATTAGAGTGCCCAATTTCAAAGGGAACATGGCATAGCAGCGGGATCAGGACCAATGCTTAAAATTTCTGTTTTGTAAAAATGTAATTGAAGAATTTTTTCTAATGTCCAGAAGAAAAAGACAGTAGGATGAGACTATTAAAAATTCAGTGTATAATGTAAATATATCATCAGGTAAAATCATCAAGATGGAAAGAGAAGTGCAACTGAGTGCCATCATCATAAAAACAAAAAGAAATAATTTCAGGATAAGGATAAAAACATAAAATGAAAACATAAGAGGCCCCGCAGAAGAACCCTGAGGGACTCCAAAAGTAACCGCATATTAAGAAGGACACTGAAAGCATCCTGTTTGAGAGGTATGATGCAAACCAATTGATGTTTTCATGCTTTTTCCCATATTCTCCTGTTTTACTGTGAGTACTGACCCTGGACAAGCAGGTAGCAGGAGGTGCTGACAGTTCCCGCCTCATTAGTGGCGGTGCAGGTGAAGCGTCCACTGTCTTCAGCAAACGCCTCACGGATCACCAGCCGGGCGAATCCGTTCTCATAGCTAATCTGGAAATCAATGGAGCTCTCAATCTTGTAGTCCTCTCTGAACCACATGATAACGGGGGCAGGGTGACCGCTGATCTGGCACTCCAGGGTCACTGACTCTCCCTCTGTCACATTTGTGTTCTTTAAGTCCTGCAGACCAAAACACAACACCTTTAGGAAATGTCCCTTTCCCAACAAGACAAATATATTTTGTGGTTTTAAGGACTCAACTACTCACAGACATCAGTGTGGGTGGGACCACACTGTCCTCAGCTGCAGGTACAGCTGCTGCCTCCACCACCTGTAATACAGTTGCAGATTTGTAAGCACAATGCAGTTTAATGAAGACTGCACCTATTTCTAAAATCCAAAGCATGAACACAAGTGCATGACATAGCAAACACACATTGGAGAAGACACTGCTGTTCACATCCAACATGTAATATTGTGGAAAAGATGACAGCACAGAAAGATGGAGCGGAGGCTTGATTGGATCAAGAGGTGAGAATGAGGTTGTCAATAGTATCAACGAACATGTTAAAGGTTTTATTACAGTGATATTTAATCCTGGATTTTCACAGAAATCAAGAAAACCGGACTCTTAACAAAATTAGACTAAAGGTCTGGGAGTGATGCTTGCAACGTTCATTACACCCCACAATATCTAAAGTCAACATATCTTTTATTCATTGGTCTGAGTGAGTAGTGGAGATAAAATGTAAGAGTTGTCCTGAGGGTGGCGCTAGAAAAATTATATCAAATTTTAAGGAAACACACTTATTTGCTTACTTGCCGAGCGTTAGATGTTCAGATTGATACTACTCTCTACAACCACATGATGGTTAGCTTAGCTTAGCACAGGCTAGAAGACAGACAAGACTGGAAACAAGGAGAAACAGCTAGCCTAGCTCTGTCCAAAAGTTAGCTGTTGTTTCCCCTTGTTTCCAGTCTTCATGCTTAAACATAAGCTAAGCAGCTGTTGGCTGCTTTTGTATTTACCGTGCAGACAGAGTGGAATCAATCTGAACATCTAACTCTCTGCAAGAAAAAAATAAGTGCATTTCCCAGAATGTCAAACTATTCCTTTAAAATCAAAAGGTCACCTTCTGGTCATCACTAAACTCGCTTGGGTTTTGATTTGTTATTTGATCCTGTTGGTGACATTAGAGAAAAAAGTCAGTGGCTCATTAAAAACATATGAATCGTCCTCTGGGCACCATCAATATCTAAAGCAAATTTCATGAGAATCTGAACAATAGTTTTTGACATTTATTGCTGCGGACCAAGTGTCGGACAGACAGATCGATATTCTCCTCCTCACATCCCAGTGCCAGTAGAAAAACACAGATCTGATCTTTTTTTGTTTACTCATCAGGTTTTCTTGTCCTGTTCAGATCCAGCCCACTAAACTGGATTACAAACCTGGGCTTCCCAGTCCTCATATACTCTCTCCGTCCCCCCTGAGTACACCACCCCCGTCTGTAACTCAGTGCCAAAATGACTCTGATATTTCTCAGCGAAGTCTTTGAATGGCGGAGGGACGGGCTCCGGCGTCACTCTGGTCTCCACCGCTGTACGAGACGGACTGGGAGACTTGACCGGCTTGATGATCTTTCTAGCGGCGGCGGAGGACGCGGATATCTCTTTCTGCAGAGTGGCGATAGCTGAGCCAGCGATGGAAACCTGACCGATCCAAAGAGGAGGAACAGCCATACCATCATCAAGAAAATATGTTGGTTCAATTTATGTTAAACCACAGCACAGGGAGGAATCTATGGTACGTTAGTTTTATTAAAGCTACAAAAGGGGAAATGAGGGGAGTTTTATATATATAGCAGGATTAATAAGTTGGTTAAATATGTTTATTAAGGAATTGAGAAAACAAGGTTAAAGGTGATTCATTTAGTTATTTAATATCATTTTATCACTTCTATACTACAGTGCACAACAAGTTTGCATCTCAGGCAAGCAGTAATAACCAACTGACTGTTCGCTAAACTCCACCCCAAAACAGCATTTGTCCAATCATAGCTTAGCAACAAGGGTCGTGTTTTTTTTAACCTCTTGAAAACCTAAAACATATCAAGAGGAAAAATGTGAGGAATGGATTCAACTTTTTGATTATCTGCTCTGATGTAAGCTGCTAAAATTAGCATGCCTGCCTAAGGCTAAGAGTTAGCATATCATTAGCTAACAACCTTTTTTGTGGGCCCACAGGTTACATTAGAAAAAGTCCCATTAAGGACTGGAACACCCACTGTGTACTAGCCGATTAAGGCTAACAGTTTAGGCTAACGTTAGCGGTGCTGTCCTGATCTTTATTGGATTTCAGGAAGTTTACAGTCCAGCCAAACTTGTCACCTGAGATGGTGTTACAATTGCCAAACTCACTTTGCTTTTCTATTAATAATTTATTCATGATGCTGGACTGTGATAACCGCTATAGCTAGAAATGTTAGCATCAGCTAATAAGCTGGCTAGCTATAGCTGATAAAATCTGCTAGTTACAGTTATCATTTCATTGACTATATATAAATATGGACATCATGATAGCTCCCCAAAAGTGAAGTCAAAACATCTTGATCGCCCCCTGGTGGCTGCTGCAGTATAGGTCATAAGTCCCGCCCCCTCCATGTTAGCGGATGGGACATGAACCAAACTAAAAAATCAAAGTACACGTCAAATTAATTTTTCCCAAAGATGGTTTCAATTGATGGGTGTCGGCCAGAAATGAGAAGTTGCTTTTATCTACTTGAAATAAAGGACTAATTATTTAAAAAAAAAAAAAACTTTTAATTTTGATGATACATCTGCCACTGTTGTCATTGTGAAAAGGCAGACTGAAGGCAACAGTAGCCTAACTACGGTGGGTGGGGCTTAGCTTAGCGAATGGTCAGTTAGAGATTGTGCTACTGGCTAAAGTAAGGTCTCTATTATTTCATCTTTTCATTTTCAGTTGGTCAAATGTTATCCACATTTTGTTTTAAATTTTAGGTTCCACTCTCTCTGGGCAGGTTATTTTCTGCTGCTTGCCTGATCTTGCCTCTTCTTACCTCACTGCTAAAATCTCGTTTCGGGACTGAAACTTTAGAAACTGTGAAATGTGGAACTGGGGATGGGGCAAGACCAGTATCCACATGGGAGGAGATTTCTGTCGCTCTCTGAATCTGGAGTAACCAACAGAGTTCACATGGAGCGTTAAATCTCAGGAAGATTTAAAGATTTGGATAAAAGTACAGGATATGTAAATGTTTAATTATTATTTTAATTCTACAAATATTGCAAATGACACATGATTATCAAGAGATTTGATTGAGTAATTACCGTTCAAAATTAAATTCAAATTACAATCCAATTAATCAAGAAATTTCATGCATGACATTTTCTTTTTATTTTGCAATTAATTTGCAAGCATTTGTGATTGTCTCTATGTGGACATTTAGTCTTTATCATCTCTATATGGACACCTGGGAGTCTTTATCATCTCTACATGGACACCTGGGAGTCTTTATCATCTCTACATGGACACCTGGGAGTCTTTATCATCTCTACATGGACACCTGGGAGTCTTTATCATCTCTACGTGGACACCTGGGAGTCTTTACAATCTCTATGTGGACACCTGGGAGTCTTTATCATCTCTATCTGGACACGTGGGAGTCTTTATCATCTCTATCTGGACACCTGGGAGTCTTTATCATCTCTACGTGGACACCTGGGAGTCTTTATCATCTCTATCTGGACACCTGGGAGTCTTTATCATCTCTATGTGGACACCTGGGAGTCTTTATCATCTCTACGTGGACACCTGGGAGTCTTTATCATCTCTATGTGGACACCTGGGAGTCTTTATCATCTCTATCTGGACACCTGGGAGTCTTTATCATCTCTATCTGGACACCTGGGAGTCTTTATCATCTCTATGTGGACACCTGGGAGTCTTTATCATCTCTACGTGGACACCTGGGAGTCTTTATCATCTCTACGTGGACACCTGGGAGTCTTTATCATCTCTATCTGGACACCTGGGAGTCTTTATCATCTCTACGTGGACACCTGGGAGTCTTTATCATCTCTACATGGACACCTGGGAGTCTTTATCATCTCTATCTGGACACCTGGGAGTCTTTATCATCTCTACGTGGACACCTGGGAGTCTTTATCATCTCTACATGGACACCTGGGAGTCTTTATCATCTCTACGTGGACACCTGGGAGTCTTTATCATCTCTACATGGACACCTGGGAGTCTTTATCATCTCTATCTGGACACCTGGGAGTCTTTATCATCTCTACGTGGACACCTGGGAGTCTTTATCATCTCTACATGGACGACTGGGAGTCTTTATCATCTCTATCTGGACACCTGGGAGTCTCTATCATCTCTATGTGGACACCTGGGAGTCTTTATCATCTCTATCTGGACACCTGGGAGTCTTTATCATCTCTATCTCGACACCTGGGAGTCTCTATCATCTCTATGTGGACACCTGGGAGTCTTTATCATCTCTATGTGGACACCTGGGAGTCTCTATCATCTCTATGTGGACACCTGGGAGTCTTTATCATCTCTATGTGGACACCTGGGAGTCTTTATCATCTCTATCTGGACACCTGGGAGTCTTTATCATCTCTATCTGGACACCTGGGAGTCTTTATCATCTCTACATGGACGACTGGGAGTCTTTATCATCTCTATCTGGACACCTGGGAGTCTCTATCATCTCTACATGGACACCTGGGAGTCTTTATCATCTCTATCTGGACACCTGGGAGTCTTTATCATCTCTACATGGACGACTGGGAGTCTTTATCATCTCTATCTGGACACCTGGGAGTCTCTATCATCTCTATGTGGACACCTGGGAGTCTTTATCATCTCTATCTGGACACCTGGGAGTCTTTATCATCTCTACATGGACACCTGGGAGTCTTTATCATCTCTACATGGACGACTGGGAGTCTTTATCATCTCTACATGGACGACTGGGAGTCTTTATCATCTCTATCTGGACACCTGGGAGTCTTTATCATCTCTATCTGGACACCTGGGAGTCTTTATCATCTCTATCTGGACACCTGGGAGTCTTTATCATCTCTACATGGACGACTGGGAGTCTTTATCATCTCTACATGGACACCTGGGAGTCTTTATCATCTCTATCTGGACACCTTGGAGTCTTTATCATCTCTACGTGGACACCTGGGAGTCTTTATCATCTCTATCTGGACACCTTGGAGTCTTTATCATCTCTACGTGGACACCTGGGAGTCTTTATCATCTCTATCTGGACACCTGGGAGTCTTTATCATCTCTACATGGACGACTGGGAGTCTTTATCATCTCTACATGGACACCTGGGAGTCTTTATCATCTCTACGTGGACACCTGGGAGTCTTTGTCATCTCTATGTGGACAACTGGCAGCCTGTAAAATTGTTCGCCAGTGTAGTAAAGTTTATTATCAACAGCACAGCCCTGAATCAGACTAAGTACACCTGAATATTTGGTCAAATCTCTTGATAATGTTGCTGTTTCTTTGCTCTGGAAGCCTCTCTGACCTGAGGCAGCAGCAGGGTTGGTTCAGGTGTAAACTCCTGAGCAGTAGTAAGCATTTGACCAGCCTGCGCTCCTGCTGTTGTCCAACTGTCTCGATACTGGTGATCAGCCTGCTGCCCCAACTCCGCCTCTACAGCCTCCACCTCCTCTTCGGCTCGACCGCCCTCGGCATGCATGGGCTGACGGACACGAGCGAGGTCAACGGCGGCCACCACCTTGGCCACTGCCCCGGCTCTTTTCCCTCCCTCAGCCTGGAGACACAATCAGCAGCACATAGATCTCAGGACATCCATGGCAGGACGGTGGTACAGAGCCGGACAGGTGTTCGGGGGAAAGATCTGGATAAATCCTATTTTCATTTTATCCCCTCAAACTAATGCCATTATTGCATTCTTTCTATTTGCCCCCATTGCAAGGAAATACTTGAACTTAAGGGAATAGTTCAACACTTTGGGAAATATGCTTACTTGGTTGTTATTTCTGTTATTGCTTTTACTTGTGCAAAACCTTGTAACCTTGTCAAGAAAGTTGTTATATACATAAATATTATTGTTATAAGTTTTCCTTTCTGCACGAGATGAGAAGATGTCTATGAATCTGGTGGTTTTAAGGTTCAAAAATCCACCTACAGGCACCTCCACGGTTCTTAGCTTTTAAAATTAAACAAATTAATCCCTTTTAATCAATTTAAATCTCTTTTGACTGACAGAGAGCAGTGCGAATGTCTTTGAATTGATGTTGTGTTATGTTGATGTATTTGGCCTGTTTGTTTGCTGATACTATAGTTTTTGTGTACTTTTGTTTTTTTTTATATAATGTAATCAGGTCATCCTAGTAAAAGAGCGCTTGGCCTTCCCTGTTTAAATAAAGGTTATAATAATCATTTCCAGATGATTATACACTAATTAAAACATACTTATTAATATTATATTCCATTTCTGCCAAGTGTGTTCCACTAGATGCCACTAAATTCTACACACTGGACCTTTAATGCAGTTTTATTTAGATAATCTGACTGAGACGTGTGAAGGTCTACTGAGTGTTTTTTTTATTTCTTCAGATTTCCACCTGAGTGGATGTGGAGATGGGACAATTTAAAGTCATCTAAGGGCACAAACTAGTCAAATAGGGGAAGGAATAAATGTACTAAGCTACAAAATGTTTAATTTGAGGGAATTATCTTAATTAAGTCTAAAATAGGATGAATCAGCCCCAACACCTACCTGCCTCTGTCAAAGACACCAAAACTCGTCACAATCTGCACCTAAATCACTGTTACTATCACGTTTCTGGAGAATCTTGTTTCCTCGTGTACATTTTCTGGCTACTGAAACTTGAAACAGCTCTTATCCTGGTTTTTAGAGACGACAAGGATATTCATGTGTGTGTAAACTCAAACATATACGTTTATCCAGCGATGAATAAAACATGCTCGTCTCTTTTGACATGCTGGAAATAAAAACACTGAAACAGCTCAGAATGAATAAAGAGCCACATGAACAGAAGAAAAAGTGCTGAAGGTGAAGAAATGTGAAGTGACAACCACAACCTTGTGACAACAAAACCAAACGAGAGATGGTGAAAGTGCCCAAAAACAAAAGATGACGGAGCGACTGTGATGTGTCGGATCATGACGGATGAACAGCTACCTGCTCCTCAGGCTGCTGGATGACGGCTGGGCGGCCATCTTGGTTAAAACCACAGTGACGGCAGTCTTCCTGACTAACATCCAAAGGAATCTCTTCATCACGGAAACCAGGCGAGGCGTCTGGGTTATGAAATCTGAAGCTTTCCTGGTTTGAAACAGGTGTCGAGTCTTTGTGGTTACAAACAGGTGAGAAATCTTCACCGCGGTACGACAGACTGCAACTCATCTCCTCTTTACTTATTTCGTCTGTCGGCGTCTCACCACGACTCTCAACAGCCTCGTGTTTTTCTCTGTCTGACAAAATCACCTCTTGGCTGTCAAAAGTTTCAGAAATAACACCGCGGCGCGTGTTAAACATGCGTCTGTATGAGTCGGCGTCCACGTGATGGTGGACGTTAGGGTCACACGGCGTTTCCTTGTCGTTCATAGAACCGTCCAACCTGTCGGCATTCTGGGTAAAACTTGTGTCATCTGCTGTTCCAGATGATTCTGCCTCCATTTTGTTGGTTTGTAGCTGACAACCAAATCAAAAAGGATTAACTCTGGTGTTAATGAAGTGAAGAGTAAAAAGACTCGTACAAAGCAAGAATGTCAAACTGTTTGACATGATGCCGATGAGAAAAAAACACTTATATGTAAATGGAAAAGACACGGCGGAGGGTTTGTAACACGGAGTCATCAGGGTGACATGAAGCTGAGATTGGCTGTCTGTAAATCCAGACCTCTTTAAAAATTCATTTAAAAAAGTAAAAACTTTTTAGGTTTATTGTGTTGGTTTTCTGGTGAGATGACATCACAGTAATGGCGGCTTGTTTCCATGTAATTTTTGATTTCCAAAAAATGTCTTTTAATCTTTATTTTGTACATATATAAATGTATTTGTTATTGAAAAGAAGATGCAGTGAAACTGGCTTGGAACTGCGGTAAAAAATGTTCAGATATATAAACTCGTATATAATGTTTAATAATATATAATGTTTATGATATTACAATAAAAAAAGAGAAACTCAGAGTTAAAGATGCGGGTTGACAAACAGTAAACACGACGACTGTGTGTCTGTTATTCTTTTCTCTGCAACTGCTGACTTGATGAACAGCAGTCGCCATGGCAACGTTTCTGCATCCATCATCTTCACTGTGTTGCTTACTGAACGTCAGTTTAGTCACATTCAAAACAGACGGCACATCAAGTTTGCTTTTTTTTGAACAAACACAAAACGAGTCACACGAAGACGAGAGCCTCGAATTATTATCGAGAACAGATGTAAAAACATTAAAATGGAATAAAAATGTCATCACGTTGCATCATTCACACATCTGAATAAGTTCATCAGTCACATCAGAAGCAATTTGGTCAACAGGACGGTTAAAGGGTCAGTCTGTGTTTTCTTGCTATTTCTAAAAATAGAGTTTCCAGATTTAAAAAAACAAAACAAAACATCAGATTAGAGGAAGGGAAGCTTTGTGGAGAGGAATGTATTTACTGTCTATTTTGAGAGAAGCATCTGGTGGACATCAGAGGAACTGCAGCTCATCTATCCTGACATGACATATAGTGTTACTTCAGAATGAGTTTTACTGTTTTACAGTTTGTAGGGCATTTTTTTTAAATCATACATTTGTCTACATTTTGACAAATTTGCAGCATGAAAAGTCTTAGTTTTATGAGCTGCAAGTAGTTCCTGTTTGCATTGTAACTATGGAAACAGTGACTGTTACTGGATTACAGAGATATTGATATTTACATAAAGAGTAAGTCAGGCTGTATCTGAATATGTGTTATGATGTTTTACAGCAGCGCCTCCTGCTGTAGTAAAATCAGGGCTCTTAATGTATATTGTTTTTATGATTTATGTTCTTTTTTTGACCCGTCCTCCAGATGTCTCAAATTGCTCCTTGTTGACCACCAGAGGGCAGTGTTTTCCCCTCCCTCCCTGAGCAACCCCTTCCTTACCTCTCTGACTGCGGTGATATGGTGCTCCTCCGCCTGCTGGGTGACGCTGCTGCTGGCCATACTGGCCGCACTGGCCATACTGGCCGCACTAGCCATACTGGCCGCACTGGCCATACTGGCCATGCCGGTCACGCCAGTCATGCTGGCCATGCCGGTCACACCAGTCATACTGGCCATGCCGGTCACGCCAGTCATACTGGCCATGCCGGTCACACCAGTCATGCTGACCATGCTGGTGTAGCTGGTCTCGCCCATGTAGTCTTCCTGCTTCCAGGGCGGCAGCACATCGGCGTGGGCAGCGACCACCTGCTTACGTATGGTGACGGGGGACTTGACTGGTCTGATGGGGGAGACTGAGAGTCTTGATGTGGGAGAGGCAGGCCTGTAGACGGGGAGGGAGGTCACGTTATTGTCCTGTAGAGGGCCAACCTCCGATAGCATTGTCACCTTAACAGGTTCACAGTTTATGAACTCAGTCGTTAAACCAACAGTCAGTGTGTTTCTTGCTGTAATCATTCCTCCTGTTCATACTGACCATTAGAAGATCCCTTCATAATGACCTTACAATGGAAGTGATGGAGGACAAAGTCCACAGTCTGAAGCTAATATGAAGCTTCAGCGTCCAAATGAGTCAAATCAAGTAGATATCTTTCAACGTTACAGTCTTTTTAGTGCCAAAGTTCCTCTTTTTGTTACTATACTTCCACCTGCAGCTCAACAGGGAAACACTGTCCGAGGAAACACAAAGAGGGAATTTGATGCTAAAAAGACTGTAAATGTGTCAGATATCCACTTGATATGACTAACTCAGACTGCTGAAGCGGAATAGAAGCTTCACACAGACTTTTAAATGACTGTGTGGACACACTGTGGATTTTATCCTCCATCACTTCCATTGAAAGCACATTTGAAGGATCTTTTAATATCCAGTATGAACAGGAGGAATGATTACAGACACCTGACTGCTGGTTTAACACAAACCTGAAAAACTGTGCAACTTGAACCCTGAAGCTGGCATGGACCTACCTGACAGGTGCCGGCGTGGGCGCCTTCACGTGTCTGACAGGTGACGGCGACTGCTGGCGTCCTCCGGTCACCTTGGCGACCAGTGAGGCCGGGGTCGGGGACTTGGATGTGGGTTTGGGAGGAACTCTGGGAGGAGTCTTGTGAGCCAGATGATGCATCAGCTCAGCGCCCTCCACCTGCATCTCCATCATGGCGGTGGCCTGAAAACTGGCCTCCATCCTCTGAGGACGGATCACAGGAAGATGGTGTCACGTTACGTTACAGATGAGATTTCATTAAGAGCAGAGAAGATAAGATTAAAGATTAAACTGGATTAGATACAATTAAATAAAATGTTTTAAAGAGGACATGAGATTTAATTGGATGAGACTGAATGAGAAGAGATGAATTCAGATGATACAGTGATATGTGTTGGGAGAAGATGAGGTTTTCCTCCATTAAAGAAGATTAAATATATTTTAAATATATGACAGCTGAGTGTTTGTACCTTTTCCACTCTGGTCTGACGGGTCTGAGAAATCTGAGAGGTTGAAATCACGGTTTTGGTTTTCTTGGCTGGAACGGCTTCCTCACCTGAACACACACACATTTAAATGAATAACTTCAATATATCATGATATTCACTGAAGTATCCAGAATCACAAGGTAAAAACTCTAATTCATTTTGTTTAGTTGACCAAAGTAATAAGTAGTAAAGTAAAAGTATTTCTATAAAAAAGAATGTTTATTTTAATAGTAATCATTGAACGGGCCCTCGCGCCTCCGTGCACGTCGGGCCGCAGCGAAGTCATCAAACCTCAACGGTGGGAGGAGTTTCCTGCAGGGTGAGACATGTCTGTCTCGTTCACACCTGTGGCATCAAAATTATGCAAGTTTTTGGCCCATTCACTTGAATTTCAGTAAATTGAAAACTCTTGATGAGTTTGTGTGTAAAACAAATTAATTTCTTAATTTCCATCAAGTCTATTTTTAGAAAAGTAAAGACTTTTAACCCACATGACCTGGTCAAAGTGTGATTGACATGTGTCCTGTCAGGTGTGTAGAGACAATAAGTAACTGATACTCATATATTTGAATGGAGAGTGTGAATGAACCGCTAGGTGCTCGGGTCCTAATAAAGGAAAAACTGCAGTACAGAGCTACAAATTTTAATTTTGATGGTATTTTTCTGCAGCACTTTATCACTAAACTGTCACCCTCACTCCATTTCTCCCCTCATAGGTCATCCCCACTACTGAATTATAAATATAAGACCTATAATTATTGTAAAATAAATGATAATAACACCAAACTTCATACAAAGTTTGTATATAATGTACTGTATGTATATAGACCCCCCCCCCCCCCCCTCCTATTCTCTCTCTCAGTTGAGAGGAGAATTTCGGAGCAGTTTTCTAGTGGAAATATCCTCATAAATCCCATGACTTTGGCCAAATCTTACACTAAAAATCATATTTTATAATTGGAAATTTCATGGTGAATCCATTGATACAGGTTTGAAAGTGGTCAGACTTATAGTTTAGACATCAGAAGCCTCTGTTTGACACAAAGTTCATGCCCATATATTGCCTCCCCATTGGTTTACATTGTAAGGGTGATGTGGCACTGCAACTTTCAGGGCTTATTAAATCCAAACCGTTCGAGTTATTACAAAGTTTTTAACAACTTTTTTTCAGCACAGTGTCATAAGTCACGTATCATAGTTTGAAGCTGATACCTACATTAACGCCCTCGGAGGAGATAGTGTTTGTTCTACTTCGCCCAAAATTGGGGCAAAGTCTTATATTGAAAGGCTAATTGCGGACTTCCTGTTGGATTTAGGTCAGGGGTGTCAGTGTATGATTTGTAGGTCTTGATGAGACGAATAATTGCGTTATAGTTCGATCTCTCTACGACATTCCTATGGGTGGTGGCGGCCATATTAGTTACATAGGTGGCGCTAGAGAGCACATTTTGGCACTTTGGGGGTTAATTTTTACATTTTATCAAATTTTTAACCAGACCTGATGTGCGTGCCAAATTTGGTGAGTTTTTGAGCATGTTTAGGGGGTCAAACGTAGGTCTGAAGTGGCGGAAAAATAAAGAAGAAAGAAACAAACATGAAATACAAGAGGGTCTTCGCCCTTTGGGGCTCAGGGCCTAAAAACAGCTTTCTCATCTTCTGATGGAGCTAGGCTAGCAGTTTCCACCTGCTTCCAGTCTTTGTGCTAAGCTAGGCTAAACATGTACTAGACACAGATATGAAACTGAAATCCATCCAAAACACCTTATTATTACAGATACAAAACTGATCTGTTTGTCTCAACACTGTTCAAATAAAAACGGATCCTCACCCTGAACCAGCAGCTCGGCGGTAGATGTGGCCCTTCCACTGCTGTTAGTGGCGGTCACGGAATATGTCCCAGAATCCTCGGGGAAGGCCTCAGCGATCAGCAGACTGTACAGGTCTCCTTCCTGGAGGATCCTGAAGTCAGCCGAGCTCTGGATCTCGGCTCCCTCTCTGTAGAACTTCAGCACAGGTGTTGGGATACCTGCGACTCTGACGTCCAGCCTTACTTGGCTGCCCTGCCTCACTGTGGAGCTCTGCAGTCTCTGCAGGAAGCTGGGCGGCGCCGTCTCCGCTGCAGAGAAACATCACCACATATTAAAATGAAGCTGTTCATTTAGTTTGTCCTGTACTGTGGATCTGCACTGAGGGGAACCTGAGGTCAGGTGTGAAGTTGTAAGACACACGGCCTCGTGGTCACCACCTTCAGACCGCCATCCCCCTGTTATTTAGTCATGTCTGTTCACTACACTCACATCACCACCACCTGTCTGACACAGTGAACACATCAGCTGAAGACTGATTAATCTTTAAAAGAGCAGTTTTCTTTCTTCTCTGAGAGTTAGATGTTCAGATTGATTCCACTCTTGTATCTGTACAGTAAATATGGAGCTGCAGCCAGTAGCAGGTTAGCCATTAGCTTAGCATAAAGACTGGAACAGGCAGGCAGAGTCAAGCTAGCTGAAACAGCTGGTAGGATGACCTATACAAAGGTAACAAAATGCACCTTTTAGGAATAGAAATACCAACACATGATCTCCTGTAACACTGCAACATGTCATTTAGCTGTT